>NC_086321.1:220874223-221179751 GCF_036172605.1 Pelobates fuscus | reverse complement strand
GGAATTGTTAAAGACAACAAACTAGACAACAATGTGCAAGGTCAATCCGCAGTGGCTAAGACCAGTAGGCTATTGTCATGTATAAAAAGGGCATTAATTCTTGGGATGAGACTATAATTTTGCCTCTTTATAAATCACTAGTAAGACCACATCTTGAATATGCTGTGCAATATCGGCACCTGTTCTAATGAAGGATATTATGGCACTAGGAAAAAGTGCAGGGGTGGGTTATAAAATTAATAAAAGGAATGGAACATTTTAGCTATGAAGAAAGGTTAACAAATGTAAACCTCTTTAGTTTAGATAAACATTGCCTCAGAGGGGATATGATTATATTATACAAATATATCTGGGGCCAATACAAACCAATGTGTGGAAATCTATTCACAAACAGAACTATACATAGGACACGAAGTCATGCGTTTAGACAGGAAGAAAGAAGATTTAGTCTAAGGCAAAGGAAAGGTTTTTTTCTTATCGTAAGAAGAACAAGTACCGTATTTATAACACGCACTTTTTCTCCCTGAAAATAGGGGGAAAATGATGGGTGCGTGTTATACGCCGATATACCATAATTACTTACCTGTCTTGAAGCGTGGGCCGGTGTTCAGCGCGCACCGCGGTACTGGAACCTCAATTTCAGGTTTCGGTTTACGGCAGGACTGAAAGGAAGTGTGCACACTTCCTTTCAGTCCCGCCGGAAACCGGAACCTGAAATTGAAGTTCCTGTACCGCGGTGCGCGCTGTGAAGCCGGCCCACGCTTCAAGACAGGTAAGTAATTATGGGACAAGGGAAAGTGCACTATGGGACAAGGGGAGGGGGGACACTATGGGAGGGGGGGAGAACACTATGGGATGAGGGGGGGACACTAAGGGAGGGGGTGGAGAATACTATGGGAGGGGGTGGAGAATACTATGGAAAGGGGGGGACTATGTGATGGGGGGACACTATGGGATGAGGGGGGGCACTATGGGAGGGGGTGGAGAATACTATGGGGGGGAGAATACTATGGGAGGGGGGGAGAATACTATGGGAAGGGGGGACACTATGGGATGAGGGGGGACACTATGGGATGAGGGGGGGAACACTATGGGATGGGGTGGAGAATACTATGGGAGGGGGTGGAGAATACTATGGGAGGGGGGAGAATACTATGGAAGGAGGGGGGACACTATGGGATGAGGGGGGGAATACTATGGGAGGGGGGGAAGTTTCCTGGAATTTCCTTCTTAAAATGAGGTGCGTGTTATACGCCGGTGCGTGTTATACGCCGATAAATACGGTATGTGGAAATCTCTGCCTAAAGAAGTGGTTTTATTACAGTCTGTACAGATGTTCAAACGGAAACTAGATGTATACTTGCAAAAACATAATATTCAATAATAAAAATTTTAACTTTAGGGTAATAGCTTTTTGATAAAAGGATAAATCTGACTGCCATTTTGGCTTACTATTTATTGAGTTCTTAGAATTCATATAGTTGCTCCATAAGAGAAATAGTGAAGGGGGGGATGAGTGGTGATAGATAGATAGATAGATAGATAGATAGATAGATAGATAGATAGATAGATAGATAGATAGATAGATAGATACAGAAAGACAGAGGCAAAAATGACCTGCATGTCATAATATTTATATAATTATGGATTTATATCTCTATCTTAGCTAAGTTATTATTTAAAATGTATGTTTTTAATCTCCATATTTTAAATAAGTACATATTGAAAATTAGTGGTATAAATAGCTAGTTTATAATATAAGAGAAATTAAAAGTATGTAATAGATAGCGTCAATGAGCTCGCATATATATCGATAAGCATAACATGTATTGTGTATTTGTTTGCATAGTTTTTTTTTATCTATTTGTCTCCTATTTTATGTATACTTTTTTAGGGGACATATGAGTTAGAGTTACCCCTCTGCAGTTTACTTTTAATAGATGAGAATTATCCAATTTGAAAGATACACAGTTATACATAAATGGCTATCTCTTCCAAAAAGTAAGAATACACTTATTGGTAGATGTAGCTATTTATGTATAACTGCGTGCATACTAATCATTCTTTTTTTAAATCTTGTTTTAAGCCAATAGTGGCTGAAACCATATATATGAATCCAGGGCCGTACTGGCCATCGGGCACACCGGGCACTATCCGAGCACCAGCCTTGCAGTATTCCGTGGCGGGCCGGTGGGGAGATCAAAGAGCTCCCTCACCGGCCCACATGAAGTATACTGCAGCCGGCGGGGAGAGAGGGAGGGAGACAGCCAGGAGAGGAACCTGGAGGAGCTCTAACTTACAGCTCCGCCGGGTTTCCTTCGCGAGATTCGGAGCGTTGCCATGGCAATGATTCCGGTTTCGCGAGAGTGAAGTCTAGCCCCACAGGCTAGAGTTCACTCACCACTAGGACCACCAGGGATGGATGGCAGCAGCAGCAGCAGGATTCCCCCCTCTCCCAGGCTTAATTGCATTATCCTGCTGACAGAGGCCACTGCCATCAGGGAACACAATTACCATAAAGGGGTGTACTTGGTCTACAACAATATCTAGGTAGTTAGTATGTATCAAAGTAATATCCATATGAAAGCCAGGATCGAATATTTCCCAGCAGAACATTGCCCAGAGCAGGGCCGGCCTTAGGCAATTAGGCGCCCTGTGCGAAAAGTCTTCACGGCGCCCCTCCCACCCCCCACCAAGTTGCCTGAATACAGTAACACACACAGGCACCAGGGTTGTGTGTATCGCGAGGCAAACAAGGCATTTGCCTTGGGCGGCACTTTGCAGGGGGCGGCAAAAAAAGCATATAGGTACAGGAACACACAATGGCACAGCTACAGCGACACACACAGACAGACAGTCACACACACACAGGCAGTCACACAGACAGACACACAGACAGTCACACACACATAGACAGACAGTTATACACACACTCAGATAGACAGTCACACACACAGGCAGGCAGTCAGACACAGACAGACAGTTACAGCCAGACACACACACACAGGCAGGCAGACAGTCACACACAGGCAAGCAGACAGTCACACACACACAGGCAGTCACACAACCACAGGCAGTCATACACACAGGCAGGCAGGTAGACAGACAGTCACACACACACAGGCAAACAGTCACACACACACAGTCAAACAGTCACACACACACACACACACACACACTTACCTTTTTCCAGTAGATGCAGTTGGCTGATTGGGAAGCAGGTACTCCTTCCCTCTTCCTGTGCAGCAAAGGCTTCGGGAGGCAAACAAGGCACACACACAGGCAGGCAGTCAGACAGAGACAGACAGTTACAGACAGACACACACAGGCAGGCAGACAGTCACCCACAGGCAAGCAGACAGTCACACACACACAGGCAGTCACACAACCACAGGCAGTCATACACACAGGCAGGCAGTCAGACAGACAGTCACACACACAGAGGCAAACAGTCACACACACACAGTCAAACAGTCACACACACACACTTACCTTTTTCCAGTAGATGCAGTTGGCTGATGGGGAAGCAGGTACTCCTTCCCTCTTCCTGTGCAGCAGGGGCTTCGGGAGGCAAACAAGGCACACACACAGGCAGGCAGTCAGACAGAGACAGACAGTTACAGACAGACACACACAGGCAGGCAGACAGTCACCCACAGGCAAGCAGACAGTCACACACACAGGCAGTCACACAACCACAGGCAGTCATACACACAGGCAGGCAGTCACACAGACAGACAGTCACACACACACAGGCAAACAGTCACACACACACACACACTTACCTCTTTCCAGTGGATGCAGTTGGCTGATGGGGAAGCAGGTACTCCTTCCCTCTTCCTGTGCAGCAGGGGCTTTGGGCGGCACTTTGCAGGGGGTGGCAAAAAAAGCCGCCAAACCCCCAGGCAGATCCCTTGCTTGCCTCGCGTCCTGGGGGGCTCAAGAGCTGGCCGGCTGGCAACTTTTGAGCCCCCCGGGGCTGGCAGCGGGCAGCGAAGGAGCACACTCACCTGAGCTCTTCCTGCTCAGCTCCCTCTGCGCCGCTTAATGAAGCCGGGAGCCGGAATATGATGTCAGTCCGGCTCCCGGCATCACTAAGCGCCGCCTACTCAGCCTGTGCGCCCCCTGCCTGCCCACCCAGCAGCCACACTGGACTGCAGGTAAGAATTCCACTCCAGCTCTCTCAGGGAGGCTGGGTGGATTTAAAATAAAATTAAAAAAAATATTAGTTTGTGAGTGTTAGTGGAAATGTCTGTGTGTGTGTGTCTGTGAGTGTGAATGTCTAAGTGAATGTGTGTAAGTGTGTGTGTCTGTAAGTGAATGTGTGCATGTCTGTAAGTGTTTATGTGTGTGTGTGTGTGTCTGTGAGTGAATGTGTGTGTCAGTCAGTGAGTGTGTATGTGTCGTTCAGTGAGTGTGTATGTGTCGGTCAGTGGGGGCGTGCATCTTTCAGTGAGTGCGTGCGTCTGTCAGTGAGAGTGTGCATCTGTCAGTGTATATCCAAGTAATAGTGTGTGTGTGTGTGTGTGTATGTCATTGTTTGTCAGTGTATATGAGAGTGTGTGTCTGTCAGTGAGTGTGCGTCTGACAGTGAGTGAGCGTCTGTCAGTCAAAGTGCGGCCTTGACAGGAAGTGGTGGGGGAAATTTAAACTCGGTTACAGGCATGTACACACACACTCAGTTAAAGGCAGTCACACATATAGGTACAGGCACACACAATGGTGCAGCTACAGCGACATACACAGACAGACAGTCACACACACACAGGCAGTCACACACACAGACAGACACACAGACAGACAGTCACACACACATAGACAGACAGTTATACACACACACACAGTTAGACAGTCACACACACAGGCAGGCAGTCACACAGATAGACAGTCACACAAACAGGCAGGCAGTCAGACACAGACAGACAGTTACAGACAGACAGACACACACAGGCAGGCAGACAGTCACACACACAGGTAGGCAGACAGTCACACACACAGGCAGTCACACACACACACACAGGCAGGCAGTCACACACACAGGCAGTCACACACACACACACACACACAGGCAGTCACACACACAGGCAGTCACACACACACACACACACACATACACAGGCAGTCACATACACGTTCAGTCAGTCACACAGACAGACAGTCACACACACACAGGCAGGCAGTCACACAGACAGACAGTCACACACACACACACAGGCACACAGGCAAACAGTCACACACACACACACTTACCTCTTTCCAGTGGATGCAGTTGGCTGATGGAGAAGCAGGGACTCCTTCCCTCTTCCTGTGCAGCAGAAGCTTCGGGAGGTATTAGCCCCGCCTCCGCCTTGCTATAAGCCACGTCCCCCGTCGCTCGGTAAGCCCAGCCCCCTCTGCCGCGATTAAAAAAAAAAAAATTTTTAATAGACCCGGGTGGAGAATAATTAATCCTCCACCCGGGTACCTGTTTTAGCTCCCCTGCACTCCGGCCATGTGCGAGCTGTGTCGGCCACAGGGAACCCCGGCTCCATTGCACCCTATGCGGCCGCACAGCTCGCACACCCCTAAGGCCAGCCCTGGCCCAGAGCATAACACTGCCTCCTCTGACCTACCTTCTTCCGCTAGTACATCCTGCTTCAAACACATGAAATTGAAGAACTGATTGTTAACTTGCTGCCTAATATATTCCACCCCTTGACAAATGCCATCGTAACAATGTAATCAATGTTAGGCACTTAATGTTGTGGCCGATCAGTGTATAGGTTAATGGTCATTAGAGTGGTATTACATACTTCCTGTTATTTAAATATGTATAGGTATTTGGGATAGTGTTGTAACTGATAACTTTTCCCTAATTACAAGTCGTTAAACAGTAAGTAATGACAGCAACTGTTATTTAAGTGGTTACAACTTGTCTCTAAATGATTGTGACAAGCCCTAAATGGATTATAACCCTAGTGAATACAAATTTATGCCTATACTCAGTGTGGTCTGAAATATGAAAAATAAATTAAAGTGGACTGTCATTTCTCTCCTGACCCCAAGAAAACAATACTGAATATTTTTTTAATAATGCAACAAAAATAAGTCAGTGCAGAGCTTACCAAATGACACTTTCACCAGACCCACAAGGGTAAAATAAGGCAGCCCTGCTTTTGCTGGTCTGTCTTCCTCAATAGCCGAAGTTAAAGTATCTTCTCAAAGAATCCTGCTTGCAATTGTAGATTTCTTTACTGCTCCTCATAATTTTCCACTGTTTGTCACTCTGTGAAAAAGAATAAAAATCAACATTTAGTAGCTGTACTGTAACGATCTTATTTTCCACCTCTTTGTTAGACATGAGATATAGACCTCTTTTCCATAACGGTAAACTAAGCTTCTTCCTCTCCATTCCATCCATATTTTTGAGGTGCTGCAGTTGGGACCTTAAATCACAAAGCATCTGAACATGGTTGGGCATCGCACTAATCGTTTGTTCAGTGTAAGTCCACATAGTGCTTAGGAAATACAGATTTTGACGAAACAAAACTTGGTTGAATCTCAATCCAGCCAAAATCGAAAGCACAAGTCCAGTATATAAATCATTCATCGCAGAGATACATGATGTATTTATTGGCTTTGCCCCTCAACACAGCTGAACCCCTCAACCATTCCAAGAAGATCTATGGGTGTTGCACTGCTGTAACACCCACTTTAGTGCTGCCTGCTTTTTATTATTATTATTATTATTTGATAAAGCGCCAACAAATTCCGTATTGCTGAATAATGGATGGACTTGTATATGAGCTTGATGCACAGGGACAGCAGAGGGCCTGCTCAATAAGCTTTCATGCTAGAGGGAGTGGAGTAAAGTGACATAAGAGGTAAGAGTAGGATGTATTTCATGTAGGTTACTGGAATAGATTACAGTGAAGGATGTTAGTTTAATGGATGACGCAGTTGAAGGAGAGGAAGCATGGTAGGTTACCAAAGTGCAGCAAGGCAAAGCTATTAATGATCTTCTAAAGGAACTGAGACTGGGTTAGAGTCTAATGGAGCAGGGAAGGAAGTTCCACAGGGACGGTGCAGCCCTGGAGAAGTCTTGGAGGTGGGCGTCAGAGGTGCGAGTAGGCTCTAACTAAGGAATCTTCTCAGTAATCCTCAATAGGAATGCCAACATTCTGTGTGGATCATATTTAGGTACAATGCAGTGGACTAATTGACAGGTGGTGGAGGATCATAATTTTACTATGTGGATGGGAAATGTAATGCAGTTTAATTTAAGCTCCAGTTGTGCTAGACATGACAGATAACAATTTAATTCTAATTAACAAATTATCTACCTTAATTTGTAAAAAGAAAAAAAGAACTCTGTATAAACATAATTTTCAAAGATTTAAATATAATACCATTCTCCATACAAAGCTAATATTGTGCCATAGCATATATCCAATAAGCGTGTGTGAATAATTTTCAAGTTAGGAGTCTGTTAATTAAAGGACAAAACATTACAAGTTGTTAATGGTGTATCTGCAGTGATGATAGCTGCTTAGCCTTGCTAGTCACACCTCGTTACCTGCAAATGCCAACAGAGAAAATTGTATTTTGGACAAGTAAAGACAGTGTGGAACCTTCTGTAATTAATTCTAGGGAAATTGCCTCAGGGAATGTACCAAACATGTCACTAACTGGCCATGCATTTTGATGGTAAACATTTTCCAAGTTTAGAAATTAGACTTTGGCGAATATTTTGAACTGCCTAGAACGTTTTTTAAACAACATGACAAGTTATGTTAATTTTACTAAGTGCCATTGTCCTTGTACATTTGGAAGTTAAGTTTCATTTTACTTAAATTAGTCACATTTCCCGCATACATTATACCACAATTAACAATGGAAAAGCAAAGTAATTGTATTTTTTGTTATAGCCATTTAATGGAAACGGATATTTTCAACATGTTTAGTTATTTAAGAAATGCAATTTATCCAAAATGAATTACCATTAGTCAAAAATACAGAAAAGCCTGTGACTTATCTTAAGATTTAATAAGCAATAGTTTATAGTCTGTCCTAGACCTAAAGGTCTCTATTCACTGTGTATGCTCCCTTCAATGCCAAATCCCCACATTTCTCGTGCTGATAATTCCTATAATGCTAGGAAAAGTATATGGCTGGTGAGATATTTTGGGGGTCTTTATTAGAAGCCTAACAGATAACTGGGTATAAGTGACAATTTCATTTGACAATTATTTTATATGCAATTGTAATCAAAGTTATTCAAGCCCTACTGCAATGAACAAATCAAACAAATGCAATTGAAATAGCTCAACACAATGAATGCTTCAAGTTGTTTCCCCAAATTCAACTGAAAAATTGCAACTTATAATGACTTGTCTACTCTCAAAATTATTCAACCCTTTCTTGGCAAGCATCTTTAGTACTCAGTAGAACACCCTTTTAATGTAATGACCTGCTACAAACAAGATGCATAGCTATACACCAGCTTCTGACAGAGTTTCTGATGAAGCATAGCCCATTGCTCATGAGCAATGGCCTCCAGTTCAGTAATATTCTTGGGTTTTCATGCTGCAACTGCCATTTTTAAATCCCACCAGAGATTTTCTATGGGGTTCGAGTCAGGTGACTGTGATGGTAACTGTAGAATTTTCCAGGACTTCTTCTGCCTTGGTGGAATTTGAGGTATGCTTGAGATTATTGTCTTGTTGGAAGATCCAATGACACCAAAGCCTCAGCTTTCTCAGAGACGGCATGATATTTTCTCTTAGGATTTCCTGATACTTCAATAAATCCATCTTGCTTTCTACACGCTGCTGGTTTCCAGTGCCTAAGGATTCAAAGCAGCCTCAGAGCATCAGCCCCAGAGCCACCATGATGCTTAACTGTAGGCAGAGTGTTCTTTTCAGCAAACACTTCATTCTCCTTCCTCCAGACATGCCCCTGATCCATTGGGCCAAACAGTTCTAGTTTTGTTTCATTGCTCAACAGAACAGAATCACAAAATGGCTGTGGCTTATTTATATGATTTTGAGCATATTGGAGCTGACTTTTCTTGTACATGTAGGTCAATAGTGGTGTACGTCTTGGATTTCATGGAAACCATCTATGTTTAGTACTTACCCTACTGTGCTCACTGTGTCAGTGTGTATCAGGGATCCTTAGGATATGTGTCAATCCACATCTGCCAAGTGACCCTATGTAGGGGGAACAGTCCCTATTCTGCTCTGTGTCAGTGTGTATCAGGGATCCTTAGGATAGGTGTCAATCCATATCTGCCAAGTGACCCTATGTAGGGGGAACAGTCCATATTCTGCTCTGTGTCAGTGTGTATCAGGGATCCTTAGGATAGGTGTCAATCCATATCTGCCAAGTGACCCTATGTAGGGGGAACAGTCCCTATTCTGCTCTGTGTCAGTGTGTATCAGGGATCCTTAGGAGAGGTGTCAATACATATCTGCCAAGTGACCCTATGTAGGGGGAACAGTCCCTATTCTGCTCTGTGTCAGTGTGTATCAGGGATCCTTAGGATAGGTGTCAATCCATATCTGCCAAGTGACCCTATGTAGGGGGAACAGTCCCTATTTTGCTCTGAGTCAGTGTGTATCAGGGATCCTTAGGATAGGTGTCAATCCATATCTGCCAAGTAACCCTATGTAGGGGGAACAGTCTCTATTCTGCTCTGTGTCAGTGTGTATCAGGGATCCTTAGGATAGGTGTCAATCCATATCTGCCAAGTGACCCTATGTAGGGGGAACAGTCCCTATTCTGCTCTGTGTCAGTGTGTATCAGGGATCCTTAGGATAGGTGTCAATCCATATCTGCCAAGTGACCCTATGTAGGGGGAACAGTCTCTATTCTGCTCTGTGTCAGTGTGTATCAGGGATCCTTAGGATAGGTGTCAATACATATCTGCCAAGTGACCCTATGTAGGGGGAACAGTCCCTATTCTGATCTGTGTCAGTGTGTATCAGGGATCCTTAGGATAGGTGTCAATCCATATCTCCCAAGTGACCCTATGTAGGGGGAACAGTCCCTATTCTGCTCTGTGTCAGTGTGTATCAGGGTCTCTCAGGACAGGTGTCAATCCATATGTCAAGGTGTCAATATGTCATATGTCAGGTGTCAATCCATAGCCATTGTGATTTAGGAATGTTAGGTGATTTATGCCCTTTATGGATTAAAACCAGACTCTGCATCAACTGTGTAATTTTCCATGGGAGTTTTGCCATGGATCCCCCTCCGGCCTGCCACAGTCCAGGTGTTAGTCCCCTTGAAACAACTTTTCCATCACTTTTGTGGCCAGAAAGAGTCCCTGTGGGTTTTAAAATTTGCCTGCCCATTGAAGTCAATGGTGGTTCGCCCGGTTTGGCGGTTCGCGAATGTTTGCGGAAGTTCCCGCTCGCCGTTCGCGAACCGAAAATTTCGTGTTCGCGACATCACTATTTGTTATATACAAAATTGTAAAATGCCATAAACACTAGACTTGTGCATTCAGTTTCAGCCAAATTTAGACTGATTATATCTCGGAAGCACCATATGGATGAAGTATAACCGAGCAAACGACAAGCACAATGGGTGAACACGTCTGTTTGCTTTTAGATTAGGAGTTTAGCCACGGCACCAAAAATAGATGGTTTATGGGAAAAAAAGACGATTGAAGGATGGGGGACAGATACTTAATGTTGATTTTATTCGCAGATCAAAGGAGAAGTGACAGTGACCAATAGAGGGAAAAAAAGGAGAACCAGTATAAAAAATGATGTCTATTATGTTTGTATGTACATATTAAAAATGTAATAAAAATATTGTAAATATATATTTGTTCACTGCTCGTCCACTTTTTTTCTCTCATTTTGTTACTTTTTATTACTTGATCTTTGAACCAAATGGTGGGAAAATCTGTGTATTGGTATACTTTAAAATATATCCATAATACATATGTAAAGTATACAATTTGCAGTACACTGATTAGCCCATTTCCGTGCCATTTTTGGTTTGTCTGATATTTTTCATGGATGATATTCAGACGAGTCAAACCGTCAAATAAATGAGTGTGCACCAAACTTTTTCCGCCATGCACATACCTAGCAGACACAAAACACATGAAATGGTGAGAATTGTATATTTAAAATGAACCTTTTCTATGTAAATAGTATTAATTAATTCTTCCGAGTGACAAACAATTTCTAAAGCTTGGACGTTACTAAAATTTACGAAAGTACATTCAAATCCAGGCGCTCCACTGTAAGATTGTGACGAGCTATAGTTTACTGAAATGAAATATTATTACACCTTGAGGACAGTCAGCAGGATATGTTCCGTGTAAGGTTACACAACATCTTGCTTTTAATGTTACTAATAAAACACTGGACAGGCATGGCTCACATGTGTCTCTTTTACTTTCAGTGTGCATGGGCATTAGGAGCTTATTACACATCTCCTGGGGGTTAAAATGGCACATACGCAAATGAATCTATCAGCTTAAAAGAGTAAAACTCACAGCCTGGGAAAAATGTTGCAATCTTAGTTTTCTGGAGAAAAAAATCCTCTTCTGTCAAGACACATTCCTGGCTTTATGTTTAGGACTTTTTAAAGGTATAGTAGGTAGAACAACACTTGAAAGCAAGCTAAACAGTAAAAATTTCAAGATAAATCCTGTCTAATAAACTTGTTTACATTGGTATTTATAGTACATCAGGTATTATAAATGAGTGGCCAACCATGCAAATGCTCACTAGACGTTGTTTTAGATGGTTAATCTGAGTCAAATTTCTGCTAACCTACACCCGAATGGATCGATCCATCTGGGATTTACCAAATAATAGTAGGTCCCCCTTCCCCTGTGGTTAGAGGTAACCAATTCCCTAACCACCACTTAAAATTAAGTCAATACTAATACCTCAACCTAATAGTATTTAGGAGGGGGTCACAAAATCTATCATCTAAAGTCTACCATACTGTTATTTTCTAAACAGAATAGCTACTTAGTGAATTGCTAGTTTGCTAATTAGCATATTTAAGAGGAAATCCAGTTACCTTACACTAGATGGCAGAAGAAGCACAGGCCAAAAACAAAGTTGCCAATGTCATGGTCACACTGACATGTTTAAACATTTTCCTATTTATTTAATAAATCTTCTATATTTATTCAAGTCCTCTTGATATATTTTCCATTAATTGTTTTAATATGTTTCCTGGTTTGCTCTACTGTACATTATCAAAATAAAACAACATATCTGCAGAAATAAAAATGGCATAACTTTAAAAATATAGTTGTTTAACCAAATCAATGTGGATATTACTTTGATACGTACCACCTATCTAGAAATTGCTGCAGACCATATGCACCCCTTCATGGCAATGGTGTTCCCCGATGGCAGTGGCCTCTTTCAGCAAGATAATGCACCCTGCCACACTGCGAAAATTGTTCAGGAATGGTTTGAGGGACATCATAATGAGTTTAAGGTGTTGGCTTTGCTTCCAAATTCCCCAGATCTCATCCGTGAGATGTGCTAGAACAACAAATCTGATCCATGGAGGCTCTACCTCACAAGTTGTAGTACAGACTAGCAAAACAATATATTTATTAAAATCTGAAATATGCATAAAATATGCTCTGGTGCCCGAAACAGCCATGCAGAGGATATTACACTCATAACAGTATACTATTACCTAACATACGCAATATATGGCCTATGAGCAGGGATGTATTTAGCACAAGACAAACTAGGCATTTGCCTTGGGCGGCACTATTTAGGGGGCGGCAAAATATGCCGCCCCCAAACAACCACTGAGGCATCCCCTGTGATTCCCCTGTGATTCCCACTGTCCAACTGCTGGCCAGTTAATAGAGGCCTGCCCCCCTGCCACCCTCCGGCAGGTGGCTTACCATCAGAGGCGGCGAGGGAGCTGTGATCTTTCTGCTCTGCTCCCTCGACCGCTGTTTACTGATGCCGTGGGAGACGGAATATGATGTAATTCTGGCTCCTGGCATCAGTAGACAGCCTGCGTGGCGCGAGGGAGCAGAGCAGAGAGATCACAGCTCCCTTGCTGTCTCAGATGGTAAGCCGCCCACCTCACAGCAGTCCCACTGGACCCACACCAGGTCTCCAGGTAGGGAGGCTGGGTGGAATTTTTTTAACAATAATAAGTTGAGTGTGTGCGTCTGTGAGTGTGTGTCTGTGAGTGTGTGTGTGTATGTCTCTCTGTGTGTGTCTGTGTGTCTGAGTGTGAGATTTTCACATCTCACCCACCTACACACATCATCACATTACACACAAAGACACACTACACCCCTCACACACACTGCATCCTCTCACACACACACATACACAGACTGCCCCTCTCACACACCGACTTCCCCTCACACACACAGACTGCCTCCTCACACACACTGCCCCCTCACACACACTGCTCCCCTCACACATACAGATTGCACCCTTCACACACACAGACTTCCTCCTCACACACACACACACTCACACCACCACCTCACACACCGCCCAGCTCACACACACACACTGCCATCCGCACACACACTGCAATTCTCAAAGACACACATCACCTCTCACACACATATCACATCTCACACAAACACACATCACCTCTAACACACTGCACCCCTCACACACACACACTGCACCCCTCACACACACACTGCATCCTCTCACACACACACATACACAGACTGCCCCTCTCACACACCGACTTCCCCTCACACACACAGACTGCCTCCTCACACACACTGCCCCCTCACACACACTGCTCCCCTCACACATACAGATTGCACCCTTCACACACACAGACTTCCTCCTCACACACACACACACTCACACCACCACCTCACACACCGCCCAGCTCACACACACACACTGCCATCCGCACACACACTGCAATTCTCAAAGACACACATCACCTCTCACACACATATCACATCTCACACAAACACACATCACCTCTAACACACTGCACCCCTCACACACACACACTGCACCCCTCACACACACACTGCACCCCTCACACACACACACAGCACGCCTCACACACACAGTGCACCCATCACACACACTGCCCGCCTCACACACACACTGCTCCCTCACACACACACTGTCCCCTCACACACATACTGTCCCTCACACACACAATGTCCCCTCACACACAACCTCATGCTGCACCCAACACACACACTGCCCCCTCACACTCACAGCACTCTTCACACACACAGCATCCTTTACACATGCACAGCACCTCTCTCATGCACACACACACACATCACCTCTCACACACCATGTCTCCTCACACACACACTGCCACCCTCACACAACACAGCACCCTTCACACATGTCCAGCAACCCTCACACACACAGCACCCTTTACACACACTGCCCCCTCACACACACTGCCCCACTTCATACACACACTGCACCCCTCACACACATTGCACTCCTCACACACACTGCCACCCACACACTACCAGTCTCACACACACAGCACCCTTCACACATACACAGCACCCTTCACTCATATACAGTACCTCACACACACAGTACCTCTCACACACACAGCACCCTTCACAAACACTGCCCCTTCACACACGCACACATACAGTATCCTTCACACACACACCACCCCTCACCCACACACTGCACCCTTCACCCACACTGCACCCTCACCCACACAATGAACCCTTCACCCACACTTCACCCTTCACATACAAACACAACACCCTTCACACGCACACATAGCACCTCACAGACACACACAGAAAAAAAATAGAATAGAAAATAGGAAGTTTGGTCCTTAAGGGGTTAAGTAAATTTTTTCTTTTTTTTTTTAAATCACACGCAGTAAAATGAGTTACTGTGGCACTGGTGGGCGGTAATGAAATGTTACCATCAACAAAGATACAAAAGTGGGAGGTTGGTATTAAAAGGTTGACTACCCCTGGTCTAAACTGTTTATGTCCTTATACATATATTATACAAGAAACTGTAATTGAGTAGGATACAAAGCTGGGGCATTTGTAAGGAGACGGGATAGGTTCCAACATCTGCTTGGTTCTGTTTCTCTGTAACTCTGCTCATGCAGTAGCTTTCAGAAATATTTTCACATATGTGAAACAGAATTACATACATGAGCTATCTAGATAAATGAAAAGCATGCTTTCCAGTTTTATTGAACAATACCAGTGTCACATTTCCTGATACATTCCAGAAACCACTCATCCAAAAATCCCAGCACTACTGGATAACTTGCAGTTGTGTCGTGTTTTATATTAGTTGAATATGATTTCCTACAAGATTTGTGCCTTGTAATTATCACTTGGCAAAGAATCAAACAACTGATTCAGTGGGAATAATGCATCCCATCTTTACTGTAAGTTCAATACTTATTTTATCACAAGGCAGAAGCAGAGTATCATATCGAATAAACTCGGTGGACATGTTTTACAATGTCTGTTTGCTTTCTGGATCTTAAAATATACATTTAATCTTCATTTAGTATTGTACTATTAGCTAATTAAATATATGTATAATTGCTTTTAATGGCAGTCTTTGCAATCTAAAATGTACATTTAATACTATGCAACTGCTGCCACCAGAAATATAAAAATAAAAATAAAAACATTAATTAAGCCTCTGTCCTCCCCTTACATTGCAGATCTGCTTCCTATCATGGATTGTCATTCACTTTGAAAATTAAATTCCTACTTTCTCTGTTCTCCCTTATAATTCCCCCTAACCAAACCCCTCATAACACTTACTCCTTCCCACGTCAATAAAACCACCCTACCTTTTCTTTAACTTTCATCTAAATAAAGATATTTTCTCCATCATTCTCCCATTCAAAAAATTGCTTTCTCCTTTTCTATCTCAATAAGACATACCACCCACCAATAAGAGGTCTCTGTTGAATGTTTCCTCTGACTTGTTCCTCACTTCATGGCATTAGTGTTACTACTTGGAATTTAGTAGATCTGACACGACAAATACTTTTAGGACAAGACAAATACCATTTTAGGCCCCTAAATCCATGTTTTCCACTTTTGTCATGCTCCTTCTCTGCTCTTCTTTTTCAGCACTATCATGCCACTGTTGCATTGTGCTATAGACTGCGCAGTGACATGATTGAATTCTCACAAGCTGTCAACAGGGCTGGTGCGTCCTATAGGCGACTTAGGAAGTCACCTAAGGCGCACAGCCTGGGTGGCACCAGATTTAAGTGACCAGCAGGAGGGAAGCGCACAGCGCTCCCTCCTGCCAGTGACTCAATGTAACGTGGCCGGGGTGACGCGAACCACAGTACAAGAGCTTCTGTTTCCTGTACCCAGCCGTCTGCAGACTGACAGGAAGTGCTCATGAGTGAGCACTTCCTGTCAGTCCACCGGTGGTCGGGTACAGGAAACAGAAGTTCCTGTACCGCGGTCTGAGCCGCCCAGCAATGCTACATAGGTAAGAGGCACAATAGGGAGGGATGACCACTAAGGGAGGAGGGGGAGGACCACTAAGAGAGGGAGGGAGGAAGGGGAGGACCACTAAGGAGGGGAGGACCACCAAGGGGGGGAAGTTAGAGGACCACAAAGGGGGAATAGGGGGACTGGAGAGGACCACTAAGGGGTTGGGGAAGGGAGGCCCACTAAGTGGGGGGGACCACTAAGGGGGGGAGAGGGGACTGGAGAGGACCACCAAAGGGGGGGAGAGAGAACCACTAAGGATATTAAGGTTGGGGGGGAGTGAGAGGACCACTAAGGTGAAAGAGGGGAGAGTGAGAGGACCACCAAGGGGGGACTGGGAGGACCACTAAGAGGGAAAGACCACAGGGAGGGGAGAGGAACACTGAGGGACAGGGAAGTGAGGGGAGAGACCACTAACAGACAGGGGCAGGGGCAGGGGAGAGCTCTAAGGGTGGAGGGGTAGGGGAGATGACTAAGGGACAGGATGGGTGGGAGAGCACTAATGGCCTGGAGGGGAAGGAATATCACGTTTTTTTTTTTAAAAAGAGCTGCTCCCCCCTCAGCCCCTATCCTATCCCACAAACCATCTCTTTTATACTACACACATACACAATGATTCTTACACATACACAGAAATACACAATGCATCCCTACACACACATAAACATACAATGCATCCCTACTCAAACACAGACACACCAAAACACACAATGCATCCCTTACGCACACACACACACACACTGCTTCTCTACGACACATATAAACAAAATGCATCTCTTACACACACTCAATGCACCCCACAATTACTCTACACAATAAGGCAGCAGTTCCACATTCTAGGGGAATGGATAGCTGATGTGCATGAACCGCTTGCTGGGAAGCCAGATTATCTTACTTTACATAAAGATGCCATATGTGGTAGGTGTGTGGTGCTCAGTTACTGCATGAGCATATGAATTCTTGGCCATTTTGGGGGCGGAGCCTGACCTCGGAGCTGCACGGACGTGCGTGCCGCGAGCTCCTGCCGAGCGGGCGATATCTGTGGCTAAATTCGTGGCTACTGAGCCCACAGCACATCCAGGGTGCTCTACCCACACTGGGGGAGCACCGCTGACCGCAACGATGCCTCACAGATGCCCATCGGAACCGGGTAGCCGGCACGCCGCGTGCGGCCTAATGGCGATGGAGCTGGGGGAGGCGGCTGCTCTCCCCAGGGCCAGACCCAGCGATCGACGCTGATGGTCTCCTACCCCCCCCTTTGGACCGGTGGGGGTCATCCCGGTCCGCATTGGAAGACCAGCTCCCACCCGACCGCCACTGTATACCAAGCACAGCGGACACGTGGCAGAGCCTGGACCACCCATGATGGCAGAGGCGCCTATGCAGATGATTCAAACTCCCAGCAAAACACATGAGACCCTCCTCGAATGCTATGACTCCAGGCTGGAGGCAATCTTCCAAGCCTTCTGGGACAAGCTGCAGGCGAGTACCATTAACACCCACCCCACACGAGGTATGAAGCGAAGCCCACTGGGGATGGCGGGAAAATTACCCAAGGGGAGGACACTCACCCAGGCAACACAATATGCCATCCGCCGCACCCCCATGCCAGGAACCCACCCGCCATATAAACCGCAAAGGCGGAAGATTCCTCGCCGCAAACGGCGCCAGGCACCCAGGAAGCCCAGTCACACCACCTCTAGAAAGGACTCATTCATACGCCCTCAAGCCTGCAGTACCATCAGGTGGGCCCAAAACAAGGCCTGGGGTTGGACCGCGACCATACCAGGCCCCTGCCCAGACGACGGGCCAACGAGCCAGCGGCAGGACCCAGCGGAGCTGCACCTTTCTGTGCCCCAGCCCGGGCTAGCACACGAGGCCTTCAGAACGGGCATAGGATGAGGCACCCGGGACTGCTGCCTGGAGGGGGCCCTCGGCTTCTGACCCTGCTCCTACTGCAGAGACTTTCTCCACCCAGCCGGAGACAAACAATATCTCAGTATAAACTGTATGATAAGTTTGCTTGTCGTAATGTACCACTGTTAGCCACCCACAGCTTATACATAGTTAGATCTTCTAATATTACTAACAAGCTACCTAATCTGTAAACTTACTATTAGTCTCACTGACCAGCATACATAGTGTGCTTTTCTTTTCTTTTTTTTTTTTCTTTCCTTTTTAAGCTATTGCAAACCGTACTACTAGATATTGCTATATCAAAGCTTAATATGTATAGCCTCCCTAGCTAGTACCCACTTAACTTAACCCTAGCAATGGTTAACTCTTGTTCAATTAACTTTTTAAAATTGTGCATGTCAGACAGGAAAGCTCACATGTTACTTGATATGTCAATCTACTGTCTACGTTTTTCTCTCAACAAAACTTAAAAATTGTGCCGTCTATTCAATTCTTGGCCATTTTAACAAAATGCTAGCAATGTGTCTTTAAACATAAACCATATGTATTATTTGTTTGCTTAAAACATAATGCAAAGTAAAAAAGCATGTAGAATTGCTCTCTTCAACTTTCCAATATCTCATTCTCTACCCTAAACCCACTGCCTCAGGGAGTCCACTGCTCAGGGCTTCCCATTTACAATACAAGTAGTAACAAAATACTGGCACTACCTAAGAATTATCTTCAGAATGCTTCCCTTCTTCACATATGAGATCTGTAACTCACTGACTCACCATGTCCCATCACCATGTGCATTGCCATCCTCAATTAGACTAGTTTCCAATCTCGAATGACTCTTCAAGAATCATTCAGCCCACTTGTTTCTCATTATATTCTCTTCTGAATTAGCCACCTGCAGCGGTTCCTGTCATCATTCATTATCACATAAAAAACTATGACCCTAACATACAAAGTTTCCAACCACAATGCAACTATTTCACATAAATGCTCTTGTTTATTCTTCACACAAGTGGGTGCAACTTTATATTTGATATAATATAGTGTTCTTCCAGCATAAAGAACATACCACTGATATGAATTTTGTGGAAATCATTAAATACTGTTAATGTATATATATATTTTAACATAATATACAAAAAGTAAAACTAAATATTAATGTTACAATGCTATATACATGTGCACGTGGATCTGAAACATAAAGACATTCACAAGTATTTCAGACTGGTGGAAAATTAGTTTATTACAGAAAGGTTACTTCATGTTTACAAAGCTCTGTAGAAGAAGACACAACCCACGTCCTTCTGGTGTGGAACAGTAAGCAAATTGCTAGCTAACGTTTTATTTGGCATAGAGTGGCCCACAGGTCTATTGGCGTAGCCTGAAAATCCTTTTAGTGTGCTAATATAAACCAAGATGTAACCATGTATGTTTGTCTTTAGTAAAAAATAATATTGATTTTAAAATTTTAATTTGCTACATTCGCATGCGTGAGTAGGTAGGTTTTATCTTTCTTACAATTTGAAGGATCCAGTACCCAAAGAGAGTTTCTTCTGACACTAATTGAAAAGCACCAAAAAAGTAATGTTTCGATTCTCATAAATTCATCTTACTCTCAGGTATTATAGACAATATTATTCAAGTTCAACTGTTGTGAGAGAGATTTTAGAGGAACACTAATGCAGTGAATGGATGAGACTATTCATAATAAGCTCAAATATGTATGTTGTGCTTGTTCCAGGTTTTAGTGTACGTATACAAACTACAATAAATAGTACTGTCCTTTTCCTCACTATTAACATCAATGCAAACCACTGAATGATTTATCATTCAGTAGAAAGTTATAAAAGGTAATAGATATTAACAAATGAGTGTTATTTGACACTTTAGTTCTATTTAACTACTACTTAGATTATATACAAAGATTATATAATATAATCACAAATTTAAATTTTGAGATGAAATAATGTTGAGATTTAGCTAAAAGAAAAATCATGGGATATGATTTGGATTTATATTTAGCCATGTTGTGCTATCTCTCTTACAGTTCACACATTTTCCCCACCTGTCTGGGTTAGCTTGGCACTGGCCCAACAAAACATGAGAATGGCTTAGAATATTGCATTTGTCTCAGTCAATAGTACAGTTCAATATTTGGAGCATAACTTGTAGAATCTTTGTAGCAGGTTTGTTAAGAAAAGGATGGACAAATATTACTTTTTCAAATATCACTTAAAAAATAAAAAATAACCATGAAACATTAATCAAGTGCCCCAACCTGATCCTGACCCCTAGGATGTTTGTTGATATTTTTTATTTGCCATTGCTGCTACTTTTGAGTGGTTCTCTCAGTGACAGAGTTTAGCCCTCGGCTTGAGTGTCTCTGTCAATATTTCTTACATCACTGGATACCTGGAGTGATTATAGCTGTTATAGCCATCTCACTAGCTGAGACTTATTGAACTCAATCTATCTAAATGTCAAGTACTCAATGTATCCCTTCCCAGCAGTGAGATCAAAATCCTCCGTCACAGGTTTTCTTTTCAGTGGTGTGCCTCTCGAATGATATGCGCATTTCGCACTCCTGCTCTAGAAAATACAGCATGCCTTTAAGAAGTGGAACTACCCTCACATATCTTTGCTTGGTCATATACCTGTTATAAAAATGAACCGCACTACCTAACAGATTGGCTGTACATCGTGATCACACCTGGTTTGGATGCTCATGCAATGATAGAACGCATCTAGACAAGGCATTCTCCATGCTCTACCAACACCTACTCACTGGGCATCTTGAAAGTTATCACACCTTCATGGGAAGTCATCCTTGGCTCAACCATCATGAAAACACAATGGGAAAAGATTCTCATCCTATCCCACAAAAGCTCAACTAGCTCCAAATTCCAAAAGTCCAACTACAAACTCCTCTCATCATGTTACCAGACTCCAGAATACCTGCACAGGTCCCAAATATATGCTGGAGATGCAGAGAAGACGGCGATATGGTTAAGAATATCTGGTGAAAATGCCCCCAGAGGAAGCCATTCTGGGATGCAGTCAAGATCAAAGCCACGGAAATCTTGGATGAGACCCCACCCTTTACAATGGAAAATGTTTTATTACATTCCACCCCATCCACAATAGCTACTGTAGCGGAGCGCTAGTTTAACATAGACTTTTCTCCGCTGGTATTCCAAGAGTTAGGATCAGGATCAAGTAGGTTATCATAAGAAGAACAGCATAAGCAGTAAATAAAGTAATACACGAATATCCCATCACCTTTCCCAATAACTCGACGTGATAGGGCAAGATACCAAACACACAGAGTTGTGGTACCTGTGGCTTGAATACATGGCGCAGGGTGGCGCTTGGCAGGTTGGGGACGTGACCAGTTCTGCACTTGACACAGGGTAAATGTTACTACCATAATGCTATGTCCCAGTTAGAAATTGGGGAACATGGTCAGATCATCAGTAGACCAGCTTTACCAGCCCAGGGCACACTTTATGAATGTCACCCCCATCTTCACCACACAATGCTACTGTCAATGTATAGGCTTCCCCAAATGAATCACACAGGACCACTGGTACCTTCACAGTAGCTATGCTCCATGTATGCACTATTTTCTTAATCCACCCCTGTTTACTCTGATTTATCAAACAGCTCATACCCTGTAAATGCCACCCGGTAATGAAATGATTAATAGGCCTTTTATGGCCACACTATTAATGATATGAATCGAGACCTGCGTGTCTCACATACTATGCACTTGATTACTACCTGTTGTGAATACTCATATACTCTTCAATAAAGCTTTGATTTCCTTGAAAAAATAATAATAATAATAACTGGTTTATTGAGATTAAGGCACATTTTTAAACAAATACCCCAACATTAATTTTAATTTGGCATTTTTAAGGGGGCTAAAGAAAATACTTTTCTCCGCTGGTATTCTTCAGAATGGGATTATCCCATTCTGAAGAAGCCACTTATGGTGAAACGCATTTATGGTTATTAAATCCTGTATTTTACTGTGTATTTTAGAACAATAAAAGTTTTTTGGTTACTTTACTTTACCAATCCTCTTTTTATTGCACTCTCTATGCACTTTAAACTTTTTTACTTATTCCTGGCATTTTAACCTTTCCTGGTTACTTTTACTTCCACTGGCAATTTTAAAGTTCCAGTACTCCAAGAAATCCTAGATGGGGATCATACTACCAGCGCCTATCCATAGAGCAGTACCTCTGCTCTACCTTTGTGAGTATTATTTTATTTTCTATATTACTCTCCTAACCTATCACAATTGAGAGCACTATCGTTGCTTTTTATTCTTCTATATTGGAGCCTTGGATCACCAGATGGTGCGGACGGACAGCTACATATCCTTTAAGCGGGGATTATACCGCTGTACGCTATCCAAACCAGAGCTGGCCATAGCTCCCTCAAATGTGAGTTCTTTACCTTTTTCTACCTATTGCACATTGAACCACATCAAAATTGAGAGCACTATTGTTGCTTTCTATTTTCTTTTCCGAGTTCTGGACTACCAGACGGTGTTGACGGAGACCCCCTCCCTACATATCCCATAAGCGGGGATTATACCGCTGTACGCAATCCACACCAGAGCTGGCCATAGCTCTCCTGAATGTGAGTTCTCTACTTTTGTTACCTATCGCACCCTGAACTTTACATACTATACCATTAGTCGCCTCTACCTCTCTTGTATTTGCATATACGGAACGGTCAACACTAGACGCATCCACCTCCACAGAGAAACTCTATCAAGTATCCCAGACCATCTACTGGTACCCTAGCAATATTCTACTGGACTATCTACCCTCATTTGGAGCAGCCCTTTCATATCTTTCTCTCCATCTGTATTTATCCTTCATTTGGGTTGCTGCCTATCTTGACTAATTTTGTGATTACTAGCGCTGAATTATTTTTGTGTTTATCTCCTATAATACTCGTACAGCCATAATGCTGGAAAAGTATCAGGGGAGATGTTGTCCACAATCTGCCAAAATGTGCCTACCCCTGCTCTACAGCTATAAGAACAAATAAATAAGTGGTGTATTACTGTACAACACGACTATAAGCCAACTGAAAACATGTGATGGTTGTGTGATCATTCTGCTGGAGCAAAGAGCACATTGAGCATGACGGTCTGACTTTCATTCTGTCTTCGTTTTTCACAGTTTCCGCAAGAAGTTTATTTACTGTTTTGCAAAGGTGCTTATGCTACAGAACAGGCTTGTTTTTCATGGATGAGCACTGGACTTTTGAACTGTGATAAGAACTTCCTGAAAGAAATGTCATCACTGTGCAAGAAGATGTTTGCAAAGATAAACTGCCTCGTGCTTAGCAGGAAGAAACTAAGTGGGGGGAGAGAAGGGGGACACATGTAACTCCAGGGGGTTGTGACAGGATGACGTTAAATACATAGTATTCTTGCAACCTGAATGTATGAGCACCTGAAAGGAGAGTGTTTGCTAAGAAGATACCATCAAAATGTATATAAATATATTTTTGAAAATACATCCTCAAAGCATCCAGATAAAGTATGATGAGAACTTTGCATTATTTATTTTGGGAGGAAAAAAAGACATACAAGGCAGTGTTCATACCACATAGGTGTATACAACGACATCAAAAAATAAAAAAAATCCATATATCTGAATAAAAAAGGGGGAGAGGGACAGAAACAAACTAAAGAATGATGTTTTGAGTCTTCTAAATAATGCTTCCTCAGCAGTTAAAAATTGTATAAGTACATAGACGGACAGATGGACAGACATTCAGAAACAGGATGACAAAATGATTAGTAACAGTTTTTGTTGTTATTATTATAATTTATTATTTATATAGCACCAGCAAATTCCATAGCTCTGTACAATGTCATACGAAGGCTTATTTTGGAGGAGATGGAGACATTTCTTTAGTTTGGTCACTTGGTGGTCAAAATGCAAAGATATGTGGAATACAATTATCTTGGTGCACAAGAGGCCAGTAACCTGAAATGCCTTCAATCCTAAGAGAAAGCAATTTGCAGAATCATTACTCCCATCTCTGTCAAGCGTTCCCATTCTTCTCAAATGTACCCATAGCAACAGACCTTCCATGACTTTATGGCAAGCAGTGAAAAATAAAAGCTATTAATTCAGTTCAACCAACAAAGGTTATTTTAATTCTTGTCTTCTAAATTTTAATTTAGGGCTCCACATTAGCTGAATAATTAAAGTGACCTAGTCCATTGTGTCTGTTTATTCCTAATTATTCAATGTAAAAAGATATGGGCTATATCTGATGTCTGCATTTAGTTCTGGAACAGAAAGTAGAGCATATGAAGTAATGTTGTAAAGTAGATGAAGAGTTTATGATGCCTCGATATCTCTGTGATCTATTAACAGTGATGATGTGAAAAAGGTTGCTACTCTTACTTATTCCTCGGTCAAACTTCCCTTTTCCATCATGGAATCGATGTGCTTCTAATTAACAAAGTTAAAGGACCACTATAGTGCCAGGAAAACAAACGTGTTTTCCTGGCACTATAGTGTTAATAGGTCCCCCCCACCCTCATGGCCCCCCTCCCACCAGGCTCAAGAGGGTTTAAGGGGTTAAACACTTACCTTTCTCCAGCGCCAGGCTCCCTCTCTGGGGACTCTCCTCCCTCTTCCGACGCCATCCGCCGAATGCGCATGCGCGCATTCCATTAGTCCATAGGAAAGCATTTCTCAATGCTTTCCTATGGATGCTGGCGTCTTCTCACTGTGAAAATCACAGTGAAAAGCGCGGAAGCGCCTCTAGCAGCTGTCAATGAGACAGCCACTAGAGGCTGGATTAACCCTAATGTAAACATAGCAGTTTCTCTGAAACTGCTATGTTTACAGCTGCAGGGTTAACCCTAAATGGGCCTGGCACCCAGACCACTTCTTTGAGCTGAAGTGGTCTGGATGCCTATAGTCGTCCTTTAACCTAGATGGCATTGTATAAGGAAAATGTAGCCATGCTTATTGTAATTTTCTTTTCCTGGATATATCCATGGCAGCATCACTATAAATTTAGCTCCTTCTGCTTCATTGTTTAGGACAGGAAATTAAAGCTATAAATACCCCTACAACACATTTGGTACCAAGGTCTTAAAAAATAAATAAGGAGTGGATTAATTGCTACAATGGATATATTCAGAAAAAGAAAAGTACAGTAGGTATGCTAAAATTATCATTCCTGGATAATCCTTGGCAGCATCAAAATTAGGGTAATACCTACACTAAACATCTTATGGTACAGCAGCCAAGAATGGCTGTAAAATTAGAAATCTGTTTAACCCCTTAAGGACCAAACTTTTGGAATAACAGGGAATCATGACATGTCAGACATGTCATGTGTCCTTAAGGGGTTAAAAGAAAACCAACATTTGCACTGCAAATTTAAAGAATCTTTCCTGAATGAACATCAGTAGGGCTCTTCTTATAGAGTACCTGTGATACATACGTGCCAAGACCCTAACTAACAAACCTAGGTTAAAGATAAAGCATGAATGTGTACCGGTCCTTAGAGCGGCCAGGCTAGCACTTAGATTGTAAGTCAGAATGTCTGCAAGAAGAGTCAAGGATAGCAGAGGTACACGGAAACAAGAAACAAGCCAAGGTCAGGAAAACAGAAAGCAAGAAGAGTCAGGCAAGTCAAAGTAAAAAAAAAAAAGGTCAGACAGGAAATATATACAAAACCTTTACTGTGCTGTGATTGGTTACAGAGGGGCACACAGTGTGCACATGTCATTAACCATTTCCCGAACGCGGACGTACTGGGTACATCTGACAAAAATTGTCTTTTAAGGACTGCGGCAAAAATCACCCCTACACTTACCTGGACCGGCGATCTGCGGTAATCGCGGTCAGGGAAAAATGCCTGAGACCCCAGAAGTCCCCCTGCAGCAGCTCCGCTTTAATTATTTTATAGTATATTATACATATATACAAAATAAATACGCGTGTGTGTATATATATACAGACACATATTATATACTCACACACATATTAAATATATATAAATATAGATAATATAAATTAAAAAAATGTTTTCTTTATTTTTATATTTATGTATTTTAATATATGTATAGATAGATGGATATTTATATATATATATATATATATATATATATATATATATATATATATATATATTGTGATTCTTGTTAGTAGATAGCACGGTCCTCTAGGGCAAAACATGCACAGTCCTTTTATTTTCTTATAATCCCGGCAACTTTATTTGTAAATTTATACATCAGGCAGCAGCAAACGAAACATAAATGCAATGATGTAACACAAATCCCTACAACAAAAAGCCTAGCTCGTCTGAGCACTAACTCACATCAGATTCCCTATCTATCAGGGGTTAAACTATAACAAAATTTGTGGGTTTCACCAACCTAGTGTATTTGTCTGCTCTCAGCACTCCAGTGCTCCAAGCCAGCCTTGACTGCTTCTTCTCAGCACTCCTAGTGCTCCAAGCCAGCACTCCCAGTGCCTCAAGCCAGCACTCCCAGTGCCTAGTCTCCTTGACTCTCTTACTGGAGAGAACACCCTCTCTCCTACCTGCTTCCTGAGAGGAAGCCAGCAATCCCCCTGTACCTGCCTAGCAGGGAGTGGTTTATTCCCACTGCTACAGCTGATCATCTGCAGCTGAGTAGTGGGTTGGAGACTGTCCAAACACCCTGGCCTGGATCTTTGTCTCCCAAGAAAACCACTAAACTGTGGAGTGGAGCATTGGCCCACCCTTCTCCAAATACTCCACCCCAGGGGCCCATAACTAAACAAAGCTTTGTGTTGTGCAACACAAAAACTACACATACTTCCCCTGGGGTTAAAAGGCCTCTCTGCCTTCACTTTATCACAATATATACACACACACATTCTACATATATATTTAACAATTAACTATCGTAATACCCCGACATTCGCAAGGGATACATTCCAAGACCGCCTGCAAATTTTAAAAACGTGCAGATTTTGGACGAACAATAATATTACTGTCCAGGAGAGAAAATAACTTTATTAGGGGGGTGAAATCTTTATCATGGAATCACTATTAGTGAGTCCATGATAAAGATGTAACCCCTCTTCATCATTCTATGCACTTACCTGGTTCTGTGAGTGCAAAGAGTGCTGGGAGGAAGCGACGTCATTGCGTTTGACCTCACTTCCTCGCAGTGGTCACAACAAAATCTACGGATTACATCTGCTGGACCTGAGGAAAAAAATACGCTAATTTGTGAAGCCGCAGATTCAGAAGGTATTACTGTACATAATACCCACCTTTACATGTCGGGTATTATTATACTCAGGAGACTTCGCTGAACACAAAGATGAGTGTTTTAAAAAGTAAAACTTAGCACAACGATAATATCACCAGTAAAAGTGCAGTTTTTGTTTTAAAGAAAATGCAAAAAACTAATACAAACACTAACTTTGGCCAGCGTTTGTGACTAAGTGGCTACTACAAAAGACTGGAAATACCCCATTTTGAATTCCCTGGGTTGTCTATATTTGGAATTGGTATGCCATTATGAGGTTAATTCACATTCCTGAGCTACCATATGATCCCAAAAGGCAACATAGACCCAGCGAAACCGATCTGGCAAACTAAATTGGGGAAGCCTTTTATTGACCCTGTAACTTTCCAAAACACCATAAAACCTGTACATGAGGGGTATTGTCATACTCGGAAGACTTTGCTGAACACAAATATGAGTGTTTTAAAAAGTAAAACTTTGATATCACCAGTAAAAGTGCAGTTCCTGTTTTAAAAATGCATAAAAACAAATATAAACGTTAATTTTGGCCAGGGTTTGTGACTAAGTGGCTACTAAAAAAGTCTGGACATACCCCATTTTGAATACCGTGGGTTGTCTACTTTTACAACTGGTATGCCATGATGGGGTTAATTTTCATTCCTGGGCTGCCATACGGTCTCAAAGGCAACATAGGCCTAGCAAACCAATCTGGAAAATGTTTGTGTTAAAATACCACCATTTGAAATACCCTAGGGTTTCTACTTTTCAAAAATATATGGTTTGATGGCAGTAAATTACATTGACCGGCTTAAAAAAATTCCTAAATAGGACATAGGTGCATGATGACCAGCTGTGAAAATTTCAAGTTGGAAAACTGGAATGCGCACCCTTCAAATAAGGTATTTTAGTGGTCTGGGTGCTGTGTACCTTTTGAACTTAGTGCAAAAGGGAGTGTATCACCTGGACTTAGCTCTCGCTTTGTATCCTTTTCTTACCTTTCTTCCCTTCTCATCCACTACCCAGACTGCTTATATAATAGGCAGATAGTCACACGTTATGTATTTTGGGACTGAGTTCTGTTCCTTTTTTTTTTTTTTGCTTACATTTGAGTGAATGAGTGTCAATTTGGCTTCCTGTTCATACATTACCCAGCACTGCATACAAATCTCAATAAAATGTTTATTACAAAACACTGTGAATAATATGATAAGGCACTGTTACCAGCAAGTGCCAGACAATAGGCAACCAATGGTGAAAACATAAATTAAGAAAGTTGACCTACGTGTGTAAGTTAAAAGTAGTTGAAAAGTGACAACACAATAACAAGAGTAACGACAATAGAATCACAGTGAGACCAAATACTGTACGTATAAATACATTTAAATTAAAAACTTCTCCAGATGTTATACCAGAAATATTGTGACATTCGATCAGCTCCACCTGGAAAAAAAAACACACATGACTTCTGCCATGACAGTAGGCTATGTCATAAGGAAATTGCAAATCAATATGGCCATCACTAAAACAGGCAGTACTGGTAAGTACCAGGTTGCTTTATATAGGACTGTTTCTGGTTTGTTAGATATTTGATTCATGCAGTCTATAATGTATTTTCAATAGATGTAGAATATCCCTGTTATAAACCAGCATACAAAGATTAACCAAAAATAGTGCATTTCATAGGGCTCGCTAAGGACTAAAATTAATTAATATATAATTCATCTTTGCTATACATTATAGGCCCGGACAAGGGGTATGAGGCTGTGGCCAGGCATATCTTAATGCAGGGCCAAATTGTTACTTGTTTACATCTATATGGTAACTTTTGCACAATGTTGAGTAAGCTGCAATGTTTTGGGGGGAAACATGTAACTATATCTACATATAGCTGTTACTAGTGTACATTACATTTTTTAAAATAGATTTTTAGGGGGCTGATGTTGAATGTTACTTTTCTCTAGGAGCTGAACATAATGTAATGTGCTCCATACACCTGAATAGGTTGTAAACTGCAATAGAAATTGTTATCTGTAAAATCAATAGTTTCAGTTTAGCAGCTTACCAAAGGTTACATGACACCCAGGGTAAAAATGTATACCCCACATAAAAAAACAATGTGTATCCCTCTACATCAACCAAATTTGTTTTTGGTATTTCCTGGTCAAATGCTTTGCATTGCACTTAAAACATCAAACAATTTGCCAATACCTCCAAGACAAAAGCCCTGTTTTATTATTCACATGTCAAATAAGTTGAATGCATAGATATGAATATAAAAAAGTGAAAAAGTCTATGAAATCACAGACATCACACTGAAACAACTTTCCAACATCTTACATGATTTGTGCTATATATGCACTTAATCATTGGCACATCTCTATTGGATTAAATAGGAGCTAAATTCCCTTCCAAAGTAACCCTTAGTTATAGTATAATAGTCCTCCAACAGAAAAAGCCACAATACCTGCAACAAGTGATACACCTGTAGTAACATATACACTCACCATTATGATCTTAACATGTATAGCTTGGAGGAAAGATGCGACAGGGGGATATGATAGAAACATTTAAATACATAAAGGGAATCAACACAGTAAAGGAGGAGACTATATTTAAAAGAAGAAAATCTACCACAACAAGAGGACATAGTCTTAAATTAGAGGGACAAAGGTTTAAAAATAGTGATGTCCCGAACGGTTCGCTGGCGAATAGTTCCTGGCGAACATAGCGTGTTCGCGTTCGCCACGGATGGCGAACATATGCGATGTTCGGTCCGCCCCCTATTCGTCATCATTGAGTAAACTTTGACCCTGTACCTCACAGTCAGCAGACACATTACAGCCAATCAGCAGCAGACCCTCCCTCCCAGACCCTTCCATCTCAAAGACAACATACAATTTAGATTAATTCTGAAGCTGCATTCTTTTTTTTTTTTTGTATTATTTTTGTTTGTGTTTATTATACATTATCCTCCATAGCCAGTAACCTGTGTTTATTATATATTATCCCCCATAGCCAGTAACCTGTGTTTATTATACATTATCCCCCCACAGCCAGTTACCTGTGTTTATTATACATTATCCCCACCATAGCCGGTAACCTGTGTTTATTATACATTATCCTCCCATAGCCAGTAACCTGTGTTTATTATACATTATCCCCCATAGTCATTTATCGTTTGACCTAGGCAGCATGATGTCTTAGGCCGGCCCAGAGAGTGAGTGAGTGAGTGAATAATATAATATATATGTTCAGAAACATATTAGTAATATATGTAAATCGGGTTCATGCAAAGAGGGTGAAAAGGTATTAAAGAAAAACACACTTATTGCATCAAATTTACAAAGCCAAACTTTTAAAAGCTTTCCTCATTTCTTTCTCGGGATGAGGAATATATCGGTTGTAGACTGAGGAGTTCCATCTGCCCAATCTTTTAATAATATGCACTGGAGTGTCAGTGTTGAAGGAGACCGAAGCTGCCCCTATTCTAAATGAAAGACCCGAGACATGGATACAACCCAATCTTAGGAGTAGTGTTCTGATGTAGAAGATGAATTTAGCCATAGTCAGAGGGATTCAGTGAGAGTAGTGGTGAAATGTGTGTGGCATGACTGAGTGTGGGTAAGTAAGAGTCAAGTATTTTAACTGGGCACTAGTTCTAGGTGGGATGAAGTGGTATAGCGGATGGATGAGTAGTTTGGTTCGTTTTAGAGGTTTGTAGAGAAAGTATATAGTGATCATGATTTTTAGCGATATCCAATATTTTTAAGGTGGTCCCAGTGCCACCACTCATATCTGGTGTCACAATAGCTTGCATTTAAAAAAAAAAAAACTTTTTTGACTGTAATATAATAGCAGTCAGTTTCCTTCACACGTGTGCGTTTGAGGGCCTGCCAGGGCACAGTGTCACACCAGTGCAACTCATATCTGGTGTAACAGTAGTGTACATTAAAAAAAAACTAGAAATTTGACTGTGAAATAATAGCAGTCAGGTTCCTTCACACGTGTGCGTTTCAGGGCCTGCCAGGGCACAGTGTCACACCAGTGCAACTCATATCTGGTGTAACAGTAGTGTACATTTAAAAAAAAAATACAGGGGGCTTGTTGTCACCTTTCGGGGATCCTTGGTGCTGTACATGGCTGGGTGGAGGAAGAGACCTTCAATGACATCAGTGAGGACAAGGAACGGGACATGGCTAGCTTGGTATCCAACCTTGTGCAAATGGGGAGATTGCGGTTGTGCAAATGGACTGTTTGCGGTTGTTTGCGGTGCGTTAAACGGGGAGTTTGGTCTGTCACTGTGAAGCGGGCGTAACCCTTACACTACCTGATCGATACAACATCATACCTGATGTTTTAAAGCATGTTATTCCAAACAATTTAGGAATGTTAGGTGATTTATGCCCTTTATGGATTAAAACCAGACTCTGCATCAACTATGTAATTTTCCATGGGAGTTTTGCCATGGATCCCCCTCCGGCATGCTACAGTCCAGGTGTTAGTCCCCTTGAAAAAACGTTTCCATCACTATTGTGGCCAGAAAGAGTCCCTGTGGGTTTTAAAATTCACCTGCCTATTGAAGTCTATGGCGGTTCGCCCGGTTCGCTCGTTCGCGAACATTTGCGGAAGTTCGCCGTTCGCGAACGGAAAATTTTATGTTCGCGACATCACTATTTAAAAATAATATCTGGAATAGCCTCTGGATGCTAAACTTAGGAAATGTAGAAACTTATAAGGAAACTAGAAAGGACTGCCTTATCAATTAACTAAAAAAAATATTACTTCATAGTAGGATTAAATGTAAGTTGCTCATATAAATAAACAAAGTGACTATCAATAAGTGACCTCAAATAAAGTCCCACTCTCTAATAAGTGTGCTCACCAACAACACTTCAAAACTAGAAAAAAAGAGAAAAGAGAGAAAAGAGAGTAAACAAAGTAATTTACAAAAGAGAGTAATACAAAACTTACAAATGAATAAATAGATGTAGAAAACCTACAACCTAGATCTATTCCCAAGATCTAGAAAAAAACTTTAGAAAGAGTACATGAAAAGATAATAATAAACCACAAATTGGTATATATAGTACAAAACACCAAAAATAGTCCCCTGAAGGGTATATAGCTAATCCCAAACTTCTTAATAATACCATTGTGTACAGATATTGGATAATACTGGCACAATGGAGAGAAAACCATCAGATAATGTTTAAAATCAATATATTTAATATTACTAATTGCATTTACAAGAGAAATATAAAAATATGCACATCACCACTATTTATGGTATACACTCTGCTGTAGGCCTGTGAATTCAACTACTAAATAGTGAAAGTAGAAGTGGTATAAAATATGAATCAAAATAAAATAAGTGGGGGGCGGAGCCAGGCAGCCACACAGAGCGGACGCACGTTAGCTGAGCTCCGGGACAAAGCAGCCGAAAACGGAGGAATCTCGCCAGAATTTTTCCCGGAAAACCTTGCGGGATACCTCTTCCATCCACAATGGGTCGTAAGACCAAAAAGTCCCGGGCAGAAAAACCCACGGAAGGCAGGAACATCGAGGAATACCTCCGTCGAGCGCAGGGAGTCGGCGGATCCAAGATGGCCGCCGACACGGACAACTACTCTGACTCCTCTGAGGATATACTACAGAGCAGAGGCGCAGCAGACCTCCTACAGTCACTACAGCCCCTGCGGGCCACACAGAGCATGCAGTCAGCGCCAGTGACAGCGCATACACTGAAAGAAATGCTCACCGACCTTCAAAGAACGCTACAGGCAGATATGGCCACAATCCGGACGGATCTCGCAGGCATGGCCGGACGGCTGACAACCGTAGAGACGGCATCAGAAACCCACTCAAAATCTATTGAAATACTAGACGCAGAGGTGAAAGCCTTAAAGAAGCAACAAACTGCTTTGGAGCAACGCTTTGCGCAAACAGAAGATGCCAGGCGCCGCACTAACTTAAAGGTGCGCGGGCTCTCTGAAGACATACCCACCACGGAACTCCCGCACTTCATGAGAAGGCTGGTGGAGTCCCTCTTGCAACCCAGACAGGCCAAAAGCATCTCGTTTGAAGGGATATTTCGGATCCCGAAGCCTAAAGGGGCCCCGGAACAAGCATCCAGGGATGTGGTGGTACGCTTCCACTCCCTCAGGGACAAAACGCTGATACAAAATGCGCTGCGGGGCACTTCCCCCCATGTCTTTGAGAATATGCAGCTCTCATTCTATGCGGACCTCACAGGAGATACCATGCAGTGGAGGAAGTCATTGCAGCCCTTCACCAGTCAACTCAGAGCTCACGACATCACCTACCGATGGAGGTCGCCGCGCATACTACAAATACTGCGGGGAGAAGTGGCCTACTCGGTGCAAACCTTGCAACAAGCGGCTGACCTCTTGAACACCCTGGGACTCCCAAACGACTCACTCCCGTTACCTGCAACGAAGAAGATTCCCACGATGCAGCACTCGAAGATACGGTCACAGACTACGCAAGCGATGACATCCAGGGCCCGCTCCTCTACTCCAGCAGTAGCCCCCACATGAAGCACAGGGACAACCTAAGACTTGAACTGTTTATCCGTTACAGCTCAGCCCTGCATTAGCAGCTGGCTCCCGGGTGCACGACACTCGGCTACCTGGTTCTATGTTTATGCTTATGTTCACGCTTAGTTTAATTTTTGGTTTGATTACCCTGACGAGCTCCCTAAGTTCTACTGAGCTTTTGTCTGCCTGGCATTCCGACTAGATGACGCTAGTTCACTACACGACTGCTTGCAACCCCCCGCCTCTATACCACAATAACACCTGTGGGAAACACTGGAGGCGTATTACTCCTTTGCGACTAAGGGCCCACCGCCACGCATCGCCGTATAGCCCGTGAGTATAATAATCCACCAAGGGCACTGGGACCCTACACACCGACCGCCGACACTACGCTGTAATCACATTTTCGAGACGACCCCACTAGAGCCCACCCCACGTGATACCCACTAACTAGAACTGGTCTACTGTCCTCATAGCGGGGACCGCAGACCAACACACAAGCGGCACAATATCCCACTAATGGGGATTAAAACCCCGCGTACAGGTCATGGACCATACACAAGACGGAACACCCCTATAAGATATCCACGATTTTTTTTTTCCACACCTTAGACACCGCGGCACACCAGCCAGACATCCACCTCGTGCCATTCAAGCTTTGCTCCAACATCCTGGAGTCTTAACGCCTGGCGAGACAACTATTAAAAATGTGCGACACCTCGGGCCATTACCCAAAATGTATTTATTTGCTTATGTATACGCTGTTGTGGCACCCTGAATCTGCAATGTACTTACCTGCACAACGTAAAATAAAGAATTAAAAAAAAAAAAAAATAAGTGGTTGCACAGTCCCAATGTGTTTTGTCTTGTTATAAGACTTTCTCAGTGGTATGTGGGTCACTAATGAATTCCTCCTTAAATAGCATCCTCTGTGTAGGTCCAACTACATTATTCTCACTCTTTTCCTCTTTTTATTAGGCACTCGCTTTACATGTGTTTTAATGCCCATATGTGGGGAATTAATTGAACGTATAGATTTTATTAATTGGACCAAAACCACTATTTACAATTCCGCAGTGCAAGGACTGCACCTTTAACAGTGAATGGGGCTGGACGAAGCTTTAAGGTGCTAATAAATTCTTCAAGGGCATTATATTTTCCATACTTATCAAAATGTATTCAATTTATTCAATTTATTATAAGATGATTATTCCCCTTATAGATAAACATTACATCCACAAGATTCTCTTTACTCAATTACCTCTATACTATCAAACACATAATAAATAAACATTGGCCTATGTTAAGGAACGATCCTATGTTATACTCTATATTACCAGAGAGACCTAAATTAGTATATAGAGGAGCCCCTAATCTAAGACAAAAACTAGTACACAACCATATCAAAGAAAATACACCCACTCCCTTTCAAAAATAAGTTTTTTGGCTGTGGACAGTGCCTAGCCTGTAGAAACACGAAAAGCACTAAAAGACACATCACAGAATTCTATGACCCAAAAGGGGAAAGAAATATAAAATATGCCAAATGATTACATGTTTCTCAAAAAGGGTAATATACATATTAAAATGTTCTTGCAATCTGTTTTATGCAGGCAGAACAAAACGCCCCTTACAAACAAGAATGAATGAACACATAAGAAACTTTAAAAAAGGCTATGACAAACATAGTGTTTCGGAGCATTTTAATTTAATACACAATAAAGATCCCCAATTTTTTTAATTTATGGCAGTTCAAAAGGTTACACTTAATTGGCGAGGGGAAGATGAAATTAGAAAATTAGGAAAAATCGAAACCAAATGGATCTTCAATTTAAATACTCTAGCCCCTTCAGGTCTAAATGCAGATTTTGAATTATGTCATTTTCTATAAATTAGACCATATGTATATGTTCAGAATATATCAGTCACCAACACCTTTTTTCCACTGGGTTAAATATTTATATGTCTTTTGTGTATGGGACATCACAGAATTTATAACGAACATTAAGTAATCGGATATATTCATCTATTAATTCATGTGCAATGATAACTTTATTAACTTGGATAAAAAACAGTGTGTTCCTGACCAAAACTATATATGGTATAATGTGAAAAATACATGAGACAAGTATAATTATATATATGTATATATTCTGAATATGAGTTTCACACAATAATATGTAATTACACACTTTCTTCTTTCTATTTTAATCCCCATATGGTTATGAGCCAAAGTAGGCTCTAACATAGACTTGATAATCCTGCTTTTGTGGACTGCATTTTCCATAAACAACCGGACGAATACCGGAAGTTGCGCGCGATGCGCAAAGCATCATGGATCTTGTAATGCCGAAAAAACTGGAAGTGATGCGACGGCTTCTAGCCGCGTCACGTGAAACAAAGGACCAATCCGATTGGAGAATGACATTTTCGGCGGGGTTTTGAACGCTTAAAATATAGTACAATAAGAGGACCTTCACAAGCTGACTGAGGAAGCCGTTTTTTCCGGCGAAACGCGTTTTGGCTTTTAAAGTGGACTCATTATTTTTCTTAAACCACCAATACTTGAAATATATTGTTTTTATATATTGTTTATTATTTTCTAGAAATACTCTTATAGTGATTTTATATATTCTGTAATAAATTCCCTTATTTTATTCAATCCACTCTATCCTGCACAAGTGATTCCAGGGAAGGGGTAGTGTCACCCCACAAATTGACACTAGACTTATATACTTAGAGCCAGTTACCAAAAGGCTCTAAATAAGGTGAGCACTTTAACTTAATTTTATTTATATGAAATTATCATCAAAGATGCTACACTTAGTTTGAAATATCTGTGTCTTTTATATACGTTGTGGAGAGGAACATACACACTTTTCCTTGGAGAGAGGGGTCGTGTGATTTACCCTAAAAGACACAGACGCTTGGAAGTTTGGAGCCTAATTAACTTGAAAAGGCTCTAAAAAATGTGAGTGTAGATACATCTGTTACTTTTATTATAGTATTTAATATACTGCACAATGATCTGTATATATTTTTTCTGTTTTCTTTTGTATGTACATTACATTGGAGAATATAGAGGATAATTATCTTTGAACCACAGGTAATACACTGTGCCCTCACAGATTATATAGCGCTGCACTCTTAAAGACAGAAGACCTAAGGGGTGGCAACACCTATTAGGCCTGAAGTCTTTATTGTTTCTTGGTGATTGTCTTTGTATGGTGGGTTTTGAGGAGTACCCATAGAGTGTATACAGCAGCTTGAATTCACTTTTCCATAGACACATTTACTATATAGCGCCACGTATTCCATACCTATTGTAAATATATTCAACTATATGACAACAGCTTGAAAACCACTGGGAACCCAGAACAGTTCAAGTGAAGTCAGAAGTGTACAATTTAGAATGATGTCATCTGGTGGTTGTATAGTTTAATCAACCCTTCTTGAAATTAAAATCAAACCATACAAGGGAAATGAGTGTTCTCTGTCTTGCTACTGGGGAAGGTCAATGTAATGTGATGTCTCATCATGACAAGTTGCACTAACCCCTTCAATAACACAAAAATGTTATGTATTGAAATGCTCTTGTATTTCTTAAATTAATTTTCTTTATTTATCAAAAGTTACAGGACACTTCCAGTTGTCTTTCAGTGTCTTCTGTTATCTGACAAGACAGAGAACACCTCACACAAATCTGAAAGAAACTATGATTATCTGAATTCCTTAATCATTTTTTTATTATGATTTTGTTTTTTTACATTCCCTAATTACTTGTATTATGATGTCACTGTGAATGTAATGTATATGAGTAAACTGATTGTCATGCCCAAGAGCATTATTAATTGTTGCACTGTAGAAATATTGTAAATAAATGTGATGTGTGTAGTGGTATGTCTGATTACAGCACTGGAAGGGTTAATGTGACTGTGATAGAAGGAAATGGATTATAGATAAGGTCCCTTTATGTTAAGTCAGTATCCCTTTATGACCACGTGTGAAAATTTGCACCTAATGGACATTAATGTGTGCTGTTCCCCAGTCTTATTGACTGTGTGCACTTTTTGCTTAACATGCCTTGTGCCATTTTGATATGCTAATCAATAATTAGCAGTCATGAGACACTTTTCTATTAAGGGTCATAACCAAAAAAAAATCAATAATAATAATCCAGAGGTGAATAATCGTGCCTCCAGTTATACATATTCAGAATGCTGAGAGTATTCCCTAAAAAAAGTTGTCTAAATTTGACCAGTGTACCTCAAGCTGTTTGTGGAAATTGACAAAGTCAGCTATTAGTCACAATGTAGGCAGAGATTTGGATACCTGCCTGGAAGAGGAGCTGAAGAGGCAAAGGGGATAATTACTGCCTGGTGTCAGGGCTCCGCGGGCGGCAGTGAGGGGAGGCTGCAATCCTCTCGCAGCACTCACCCTCGGTCCGTCGCCGCCCGCGGTCCCCTCTCCCCTTACCGATAAGCGAGCGGCGTCCTCTCCTCTTGACACGCCGCTCGCGTCCTCCTCTCCTCCTCCCAGCGGCAGCATGTCTAACGCTGCACGCTGGGAGCCGGCACTATTATCTAAGCGCCGGTGTCACTCACGTGACCCGGCGTTAAAGCTACAGTGCAACAAACACAGTGGGGGGTATAGATATCCCCCACGTGTGTTTGTTAATACTGATTGGTGGTTAGCCAATCAGGATTCAGGCTAGGATTTAAATACTTACCTTTCCTGTCTTTCTGTGCCCTGTTGTGGTCTTTGCTCTATAGTATTGATTCTGAACGTGTGCTTTCTGGTTACGTACTCTCTGGCTTGTTATACTGACTTTGTGACTTTCTCCTACCCTTTGACCTCGGCTTGTTTCTCGTTATTCTGTTTTCTGGTTCCCCTTACTCGGCTTGTCTCCTGACTATTCTGTGTGTGCTTAGCCCGGCCACTCTAAGGACCGGTACTGCACACTTTCTGTCTGTGTGTCTGTGTGTGTGTTAGCGTGTTGGGTTCCCCAGTATCGTGACATTACAACAGGGCCATAATGGAACCTGCTGACATACCACAGCTCCTAGTTAATCAGGAGGCTAGAATGGATGGCTTGGACCACCGTATGGATCAGTTTGCTCAAGCTTTGCAGACCATACTGGCTCGTACTGCACACCTGCAGCCTGCCGTCCAGGAGGCGGTTGCTGCTGTGACCGAACCCATTACCACTCCAGTACCCGTTCCTGCTCATGTAGTCCATATGACACCGCCACAGCGCTATAGTGGTGACCCAGCTTTGTGTCGTGGTTTCCTCAATCAAATTGACATCCATTTGGTGATGAATCCACGTTCCTATCCCACCGACAGGTCCAAAATTGCCTTTTTGATAAACCACCTGTCTGGGAGAGCTTTAGCATGGGCAAACCCCATGTGGGAAAATATGTCTCCTATGTCCTTTGCAGATTTTTTGTCAGCATTCAAACGCACGTTTGATCAACCCGGTAGGGTTGCCTCTGCTGGCAAAGCTCTGCTTAGGGTTCGACAGGGTAACAGATCTGTAGCGGATTATACTATCGAATTCCGCACTCTAGCAGCTGAAGTAGTTTGGAATAATGACGCCCTCGTAACAGCCTTTCAGGAGGGTTTGGCCGCTTACATACTGGATGAAATAGCATCCAGGGAACTGCCTGTTCTTCTGGATGATGTTATAGACTATGTAATCCTTATTGATAACCGTATTAGAGAGAGGCGTACTCAAAGACGGCTGGATACACGGGTGTTACCTGCTCTACCCAGTACTGCATTACTAGCATTACCCGCTCCTAGACAATCATCCCCCGAACCCATGCAATTGGGTGCTACAGGGTTAACTGAGGCTGAAAGAACGTATCGTAGAAGGGAGGGGTTATGTCTTTATTGTGGTAAGAGGGGGCACCACTGTAATACCTGCCCTAAGTTACAGGGAAACTACAGCACCTAAGGCCCAGAGAGGGGTCGGCCTCGGGTGTTATGACCTTGTCCCCTCATGTGTCCATCTCCAGACCGTTTATTACGGTTTCTCTTTTGGTCAATAAAACCACTATAACAACCAAAGCTTTGATCGATTCAGGTGCGGCAGACAACCTTATGGATGAGAACTTTGCCAAAACCGCAGCCCTGACTTTGATCCGAAAGGCCACACCCTTGGCCGTTGAGGCCATAGATGGTAGACCACTTGAGAAACCTCTGGTGACCCATGAAACCCAAGATATAGTTATGTCTGTGGGTGCTTTACACAAGGAACGATTAACCTTCCAAATAATTGACTCCCCTACTGCTACCATCGTTCTGGGTTTTCCCTGGTTAGTTAAACACAACCCAGTACTTGATTGGGGTTGTTTAGATATACTCTCCTGGGGGGAATCTTGTCAACGAGACTGTATGGCCCAGGTACATCCCGTTTGTTTACTCAACGTGCCCACAGCTAAACCACTTTCTGTTTCTGTCCCTTCTGTATATGCAGACCTTGCATTGGTTTTCGAAAAAAGGGAGGCAGATAAGTTACCTCCACACCGTGAGTATGACTGTGCCATTAACCTATTACCGGGTACTATGCCTCCTAGGGGTAAGGTCTACCCTCTTTCTGAGAAAGAGAACCAGGTCATGGAGGAGTACATACGGGAGGCCTTAACTAAAGGTTTTATTAGAAGGTCCTCCTCTCCGGCTGGTGCTGGTTTCTTTTTTGTGGCGAAAAAGGAGGGTGATTTGAGACCGTGTATAGATTACAGAGCACTAAACAATATAACGATTAAAAATGCCTATCCGATCCCTATCATTACGGAGTTGTTTGATCGTGTCAAAGGTTCTAAATATTTTACAAAACTAGACCTCAGGGGGGCTTATAACCTTGTTCGTATCAAAGAGAACGATGAATGGAAAACGGCGTTCAATACACGCAGTGGGCATTACGAGTATCTAGTCATGCCTTTTGGATTGTGTAATGCTCCTGCCGTATTTCAGGATCTCATAAACGATGTCCTTAGAGACCTACTGCATGTCTGTGCCATAGTCTACCTTGATGACATACTGGTATATTCTCCAGATTTGGAGACACATCATACTCATGTTAGGATGGTGCTTAAAAGGTTGTTGCAGAACGGTCTTTATTGTAAATTAGAGAAATGCTTATTCGACCAAACTTCTGTACAATTCCTGGGTTATGTTATTTCTGAACAAGGATTCAGCATGGATCCTTCAAAATTGGAAGCTATACTGTCCTGGCCCCTTCCCCAAGGACTTAAGGCAATACAGCGATTTATAGGGTTTGCCAATTATTATAGAAAGTTTGTTAAAAACTTCTCATCCATTATTTCCCCTATCACTAAACTGACAAAAAAAGGTTTACACCCCAGGGTTTGGAATCCTAATGCTATTGTGGCCTTCGAGACTCTAAAAAAGGCATTTGCCACTGCCCCTGTGTTACACCATCCTGATCCTTCCCTTCCCTTTGTACAGGAAGTAGACGCCTCTGAATCAGGTATAGGAGCAGTGTTGTCACAAAGACAATCGTATGACGAACCCCTCCTTCCCTGTGGTTACTTTTCAAAACGCTTGTCAGAGTCTGAAAAGAATTACGACGTTGGGAACAGGGAATTATTAGCTATAGTGATGGCATTTAAAGAATGGAGGTACTTGTTAGAGGGAGCTAGACACAAGATTCTGGTTATAACCGATCATAAAAATCTATCCTATATCGCAGATGCTAAGAGGTTATCCTCTCGTCAGGCTAGATGGTCTTTATTTCTCTCACGTTTTCAGTACATAATCACATACAGGCCTGGTTATCGAAATGTCAAGGCTGATGCCATCTCCCGCCAGTACGAACCTGTAGATTCTATTACCTCCACTCCTGAGCCCATTGTACCCACAACTAAAATAATAGCTACTACCCGTTTGGTTATCTCGTCTCTTTTTCTTGATGGTATCAAGTCATAAGAATCCCAAGCACCCTCTGAGACTCCTACTGGTAAGCTGTACGTGAAAGTAAAAGACAGAAAGAAGTTGTTAACTTTATTTCACACAGCCAAAACGGCTGGTCATCCAGGGGTTACCAAGACTTACAAGGGTCTTTTCCAACAGTTTTGGTGGCCCTCACTCAAAAAAGACGTGGTAGATTACGTGCAGGCTTGCCGTGTCTGTACACAGTGTAAGTCCCCTAATGTTAAACCCCTGGGACTCCTTATGCCCCTATCTGTACCCAAGAAACCGTGGACACACTTATCCATGGACTTTATTGTGGATCTTCCTTCATCTGATGGGCAGACAGTAATTTTGACTGTAACGGATAGGTTCTCCAAAATGGCGCACTTCATTCCGCTTAAGAAGCTACCTTCTGCGGTTCAGTTGGCTCAGGTGTTTGCCAAAGAAGTGTTCCGCTTCCATGGTATACCACAAGATATCGTATCTGACAGGGGCCCTCAGTTTGTCTCTAGGTTTTGGAGAGGCTTTTGTGCTGAGATGGGGGTCTCCTTATCATTTACTTCCTCCTATCATCCGCAATCTAATGGAGCTGCCGAACGAGCAAATCAGTCTGTGGAGTTGTATTTACGCTGTTTCACGAATGCACACCAGGACAACTGGTCCCATCTCCTTCCCTGGGCTGAGTTTGCCAGAAACACTGTGTCTCATTCTTCTACTGGCGTAAGTCCTTTTATGGTGGCTTATGGGTTCCAACCCGCTGTCCTTCCCGGTGTGTTCTCCGACAAGGGAATGCCCGCTTTGGACGAGCACCTCGCCTCCTTACGGAAGATGTGGGATCAGGTCCATGCTGCTCTTTGTCGTGCTGCTGCTACTCAAAAGAGATTTGCTGATCGTCGCAGATGTGCGGCTCCTTCTTATGCTCCGGGTGATAGGGTTTGGTTGTCCTCTAGGAATCTCCACCTTAGGGTTCCCTTGATGAAGTTCGCGCCCAAGTTCCTTGGTCCCTATAAGGTGTTGCGTAGGGTGAATCCTGTATCCTACTCCCTGGCCTTACCCCCTTCCATGCGCATACCTAACACCTTTCACACCTCCCTTTTGAAGCCCTTGCTCTGTAATCGGTTCTCTGGGTCTCTCAGGCGTTCCGATACCCTTCGCGCAGTCTCTAGTGACGTATATGAGGTGGCTGCTCTCCTTGATTCTCGTTTCTCTCGAGGTCGGTTGCAGTATCTGGTTGATTGGAAGGGTTACGGCCCGGAGGAGCGGTCGTGGGTTTCTGTCTCTGACTTGAACGCCCCCTCCTTGATCCGCTCCTTTCATGCGCGGTTTCCTTTGAAGCCTTCGGCTTCCCGCCCTCTGGGCGGTCTTCGAGGGGGGGGTTATGTCAGGGCTCCGCGGGCGGCAGTGAGGGGAGGCTGCAATCCTCTCGCAGCACTCACCCTCGGTCCGTCGCCGCCCACGGTCCCCTCTCCCCTTACCGATAAGCGAGCGGCGTCCTCTCCTCTTGACACGCCGCTCGCGTCCTCCTCTCCTCCTCCCAGCGGCAGCATGTCTAACGCTGCACGCTGGGAGCCGGCACTATTATCTAAGCACCGGGGTCACTCACGTGACCCAGCGTTAAAGCTACAGTGCAACAAACACAGTGGGGGGTATAGATATCCCCCACGTGTGTTTGTTAATACTGATTGGTGGTTAGCCAATCAGGATTCAGGCTAGGATTTAAATACTTACCTTTCCTGTCTTTCTGTGCCCTGTTGTGGTCTTTGCTCTATAGTATTGATTCTGAACGTGTGCTTTCTGGTTACGTACTCTCTGGCTTGTTATACTGACTTTGTGACTTTCTCCTACCCTTTGACCTCGGCTTGTTTCTCGTTATTCTGTTTTCTGGTTCCCCTTACTCGGCTTGTCTCCTGACTATTCTGTGTGTGCTTAGCCCGGCCACTCTAAGGACCGGTACTGCACACTTTCTGTCTGTGTGTCTGTGTGTGTGTTAGCGTGTTGGGTTCCCCAGTATCGTGACACCTGGAAGGAGAGTGCTGCAGCGTGGTCCAGTGGAATACGGGAGCTCCCTCACGGTTACTTTGTATACCTCGATCTGTGAACCAAATGAAACCAAGTGTACTGCAAAATACACTCATCAGCCACAACAGTAAAACCTTTTGCCTAATATGATGATGGTCCCTCTCATGCTGCAAAAACAACTCTGATGCGTCAAAGCATGGGCTCCACAAGACCTCTGAACGTGCCCTGTGGTGTCTGGCACCAACATATGAGCAGCAGATCCTTTAAGTCCTGCAAGATGCTAGGTGGGGCCTCCATGGATTGGATCTGTTGTTCCAGCATATCTCACAGATGCTCAATCAGATTTGTGATCTGGAGAATCTGGAGGCAACACCTTGTCATGTTCCTCAAACCATTCCTAAACAGTGTTTGCAGGGATAGGATGCATTAGATTCAGATTTAGATTCTAAATTAATTACCATGTACATGTACCATGAACATACATGCAGTGGGCGTCTGAACAGAAATGCACAAAATGTACTTCCAGTGTAAGCTTTTTTAATCTATACCTAATACCATGATTCCCTAGTACTTGAGAAAAACAACCCTTTTCATTAATACCAATTTTCAGCCTAATAATAAATTGACATTAAACAAAAGTGCCACCATACAGAGATTCAACATACTGCCCATAAACCCAATCTAAATATAGAGTCAGGAATACATGTTTGTGTTCATGACCCTATAGTGTTCCTTAAGATTAAGAATTGCATTTTGGGTTTGTGATAAAAGTTACATTTAGGTTGATGAATAGTAAGGTTTAGAAAAAGCAGTTTAATCGGTTTAATAGCATTTTTTTAGTCTAGAGTAGGGGATCCCAACCCAGTCCTCACGTATCCCCTACCTGTCCAGGATTTAGGAATTACCCTGTTGTCAGGGGCGTATTAGCCGCGAGGCAAACAAGGCATTTGCCTTGGGCGGCATTTTCCAGGGGGCGGCAAAAAAAGCCGCCCCCAAACGCCCAGGGCAAATGCCTTGTTAGCCTTGCGGCTAACTGACATGCCGTCTGGGCGGGCGGTCTGCTGGGCAGTGCTGGCGGGCGGCCGGCCGGCGAGGGACCACTTCCTCTGAGCTGTCTGCTCAGCTCCCTCGCACGCCGCAGAGTGAGGCTGGGAGCCGGAATATGACGTCATATTCCGGCTCCGCCTCCCAGCCTCACTGTGCGGCGCGCAAGGGAGCTGAGCAGACAGCTCAGAGGAAGTGCTCCCTCGCCGGCCGCCCGCCAGCGCCGCCCAGCAGCCACTGGACCACCAGGGAGAAATAGGACCCCCCCCAGCATTCCCAAAGGTAAGGAGGCTGGGGGGGTACATTTAAAAAATAAAAATAAAATGTGTTAAATATGTGAGTGAGTGAGTATGTGTGTGTGTGTGAATGTCTGTTAGTGTGTGTGTGTGTCTGTTAGTGTGTGTGTGTGTGTATGTCTGTTAGTGTGTGTGTGTGAATGTCTGTTAGTGTGTCTGTGTATGTCTGTTACTGTGTGTGTGTATGTCTGTTAGTGTGTCTGTGTATGTCTGTTAGTGTGTGTGTGTGTGTGTGTGTATATATGTCTGTTAGTGTGTATGTCTGTTAGTGTGTATGTCTGTTAGTGTGTATGTCTGTTAGTGTGTGTATGTATGTCTGTTAGTGTGTCTGTTAGTGCGTGTGTGTGTGTCTGTTAGTGTGAGTGTGTGTGTATCTGCTAGTGAGTGTGTCTGTAAGTGTGTGTGTGTTTCTGTTAGCGAGTGTGTGTTTCTGTTAGCTAGTGTATGCGTATCTGTAAGTGAATGTGTGTGTGTGTGTATTTAGAAGGCGGGGCGGGGGAAGGGCGGGGGTGGTGCGGACGGGGGGGAAGGGTTGGGTGGGGGGTGGCACGGGCGGGAGGGGGGCGCCTGAGTTTAGTCCTGCCTAGGGCAGCACAAAACCAGGATACACCACTGCCTGTTGTGTCTAAAGTGTTTTTTATTTTTTTTTCCCAAAAGCGCCTTGGACACAATTGTTTAATCCTTAAATCCTGGACTGCTGGGGGGTACTTGAGGATTGGTTTGGGAACCACTGGTCTAGAGGATTGACCCTTTATTTGAACCACACAGGTATTGCAGGAAAGACTAATGTATACTTTATGACAACACTTTTATGCAGCAGCATTGATGGACTAAATTCCTTATCTAGAATGAAGAAATCTTCATTGAAAAAAAGAGAGATTGCTAACTAAATTCATATGTTTGAAGGCGGCGAACAGCTGGCACATGGGATTTCTTAATTTATAGGATTGAAGTTTAGACTTTATTAAAAAGTCCAAGCACTGATTGAAACCTGTTCATTCAAAAACTCCATGCATCATCCTATATCATATCATACAACAGGATCAAGGGAAATTAAGCAGATAATGAACAGATAATTATAAGTTTATACTGCACATTACATTACATTGTGCTACCAATATATTTACATCTAAATACCATCTTAATGTTAGTTAAATGAAATACTATTTAAAAAAATTAGGTGCAAACTATTTTTTTTTTGGGGGGGGGGGGTTGTGCACTGGTTACTAGGTGTATACAGAGACAGTCATGATTTTTCTTTAACCCCTTAACGACGAGTGACGGACCAGATCCGTCTCGCGGTAAAATTAACCCCAGATTGCGGCGATCGTGGCGAACACGGGGTTAATGGTGCTCCGGTCTGCCTCTGCATTAGAGGCAGACCGGGAACACCTGATTGGGCTGCCCCAGCACCGGTGCTCGCTCTGGCTGTCAGAGCGAGCACATGTGCTCAGTATACTTACCTTCTGCCTCCCTGCACTTCCTGGTTCTGTGTGAAGTGCAGAGAGATGGATCAGTGCTGATCCTGCCCCCGGTGTAAAAAAATAAATAAATTAACCCCTTCCCTGCTAATTGATCACTGACTACAGTGATCAATTGGCAGGGATTACATTTTACTGTCATCTGATTAACCCTGAGGGTTAATTATTTTTTTTTAACCCTCAGGGGTTAAATTTATTTGATTCATTAATTTAAGTATTTTAAAATTATATATTTAGCTAGCTGGCGTGGGTGGAAGTTAGTGGGGAATTGAGGGATTTGGTGTTAGGCTAACTAGGGGTTAACGTTAAAAAAAGTTTTAAAAGAAAGTTTAAAAAGTTAAAAATTAAGTTTAAAAAGTTTTAATAACGTTTAAGTAAAAAATAAAAAAAAAAACCCTTTACCGAGTCCAAATAAAAATTAACACCTTCCCTGCCAGTCGATCACTGCCTACAGTGATCAAAATACAGATCACAGTATTATACTGTGATCTAATTTTTTTTAACCCCTGAGGATTAACTTTTATTTATTTTTTAACCCTCAGGGGTTCAATTTATTTAATTAATTAATTAATTTAAATATTTTATAATTATATATTTTGCTAGCTGGGGTGGGTGGGAGTTATGGGAAAATGGGGAATTTACTGTTAGTGCTGCTTACTGCTAGTTAGGGGTTAACGGTAAAAAAAAAGCTTAGAAAAATTGTTACATCTGTAAAAAAAAGTTTTGAGAAAGTTTAGGAAAGTTTTAAAAAAATTAATAAGCAACACAAAAGTTTAAAAACTACTTTTAAAAAGTAAAAAAGTTTAAAAAAGTAAAAAAGTTTAAAAAAGTAAAAAAATACATTTAAAAACGCTCATTACCACTACACCTGGAACAAACTAGAGAAAAAATGATCCCACGCTAAGGTTCAAAATATGCCTTTTGAATTACCACAGGGTGTATTCTTTAATAAATAGTATGTGTTTGTGGGGAAGTTTCAATAACCAACCGTCTAAACTACTCCAAATTGGAACAGGGACACAGAGTAAAACTTAAAAGTTAGAAAAAAACTGAATGGCTGCATCTCAAATGTGCCCCTTCAACATCCATATAGACCTTGCAAAGGTAGATACGGGGATATTGCTGTACTCAGACGACATAGCTGAGCAACATATAACGTATTATACAGTCGTAGCACACATAAGGTTTGCAAAATATACTGTGCAAACTCATGTTGTGTGTCCAAAAGGCAGAAAAAAACGCTTATTACCACTACACTTGGTACAAGCTAGTGGAAAAATGATCCCACGCTAAGGTTCAAAATATACCTTTTGAAATACCTTGGGGTGTCTACTTTAAGAAATGGTAGGCCTTTGTGGGGTAGTTTGAATTTAAAACCTGCTAAGATGCTTGGAAATTGCACATAGGCCTAGCGTCAAAATTCAAAGTTCAGTAAAAACTGATATGGCTTGGTCTCCTATATGGCACTATAGCTTCACGAAATAGTGCCAAAGACATTCATTGGGGGTGTCTTATTACTCAGAAGACTTAGCTGAGTATAATTGGGGGGGTTTGAATTAGTGGCACATTTGAAATATACAAAATGTCCAGCAAAAATGCAATCCATATATAAAAAAACGCACAAAATTATTTTTTACCACATACTTTGGCATATATTGGTGAAAAAATGGGGGCATGTTAAGGCACAATATGCACCTTATGAGATACCCTGGAGTGTCTACTTTTACAAATGGTAGACCTTTGTGGGGTGGGGGGGGGGGGGTTTGAACAGTCAAACTGTTATAATACCCCAAATGGAAGCATAGGCTCATTAAATCCGTCTCTCAAAATTCTACTGTGAATACTGAAAAGGATAGGTCTCCTATATGGCACTGTAGCTTCACAAAATAATGCCAAAGACATACAATGGGGGGGGGGGGGGGGGGGGCGGGGGGGTCATTTTACTCTGCAGATGTACTCTGCAGATGTAACTGAACACAAGATAAAACTTTGTACAGGAATAGCACACACCAACTTTACAAAATACACATGAGAAGTTCTTTGTTATAAGTTTGTGTGTCAAAAAACAAAATTTTACTCCAATATTTAGCAGAGGTTGGCGGTGAAATGGCTACGTAGAAAGTGTCAAAACAACATTAGGTAAATAGCCTGTGGTGTCTACTTTATATAAATATATACTTTTGTGTGGAAATTTTGTTTTCTTTTATGGCTATTAAGCTTACAAGACAAACATACCAAATTCTATAATTGTTCCACATTAAAAGTTTATTTTACTCCTTGTGCTTTGTGACCTGTAACTACCATAAAAAACTTAAAATCCCAGACACATTATATATTCTGCAAATCAGAACAACCAAATTAATTTATTTTTAATTACTTTCCGTAACCTGCACTAATTATGCACACATTATTGCAAAAACTGTAAAAAAAAAAACACTTTTTTTTGCATTTTTCTGTATTTTTTATAATAAATAAGCATTTATCTATATATATATATATATATATATATATATATATATATATATATATATATATATGTTTCATCAAATGAAAGCCCTTTCTGTCATTTAAAAAACGGTATATAAATATGTGTCAGTGCAATAAATTAGTAAAATGCAAATTGCAGTTGAACGCAAACAGCAAAAAATGTTGTTGTCATTAAGTGAAAGACAAGCTTCTAAAGCTCTGTCCTTAAGGGGTTAAAAATAGAACAAGGTGACATGGTAATAAAATAGCAAGGTAAAACATAGCTTATATCTGGTGCCACGTGTATTTCTGAGTTTCTTCAGCACTAATCTTACACCTGATAGCCTAATAGCAGCAGAACAGTGACTGGGACTCAATATAAATATCACACACTCCTTTTATGCTACAAATAGCGAATAGAACAGCTGTTTATATGTCACAAGCCATTGGTTTATGTTAGTCAGTACAAACAGCATGTTGAATCATGAACACTAAAGAGAATATTATACACTAGCATTTTTTCTTTACCTCCATCATGTAACATTAATAGTCCCAGCTCACTCTTGAATGATGAGTACTCCAGTAATATCTGTGTCATCATGTACTGCTAGGGACCATAAATAGTACAGGTAATCCTATATCAGTTTAGGTCAGTTGTTTGTAATCCAGTCCTTAAAGGAGCACTATAGTGCCAGGAAACAGACTTGTTTCCCTGGCACTATAGGGTATTTAGGTCCCCTCCACCCTCAGGGTCCCATTCACTCAGGGCTGAAGGGGTTAAACTCTTACCTTTCTCCAGCGCCAGGCTCCCTTGGCGCTGGGGAACTCTCCACCCTCTTCCAACGTCAGCGCCGAATGCACCTTCACGGCAAGAGCCACGCGTGCATTCAATCAGTCCATAGGAAAGCTTTTCTCAATGCTTTCCTATGGACATCAGCGTCTTCTCACTGTGATTTTCACAGTGAGAAGCGCGGAAGCGCCTCTAGCGGCTGTCAATGAGACAGACCATAGAGGCTGGATTAACCCTAGTGTAAACATAGCAGTTTCTGCTATGTTTACAGCTGCAGGGTTTAACCCTAGATGGACCTGGCACCCAGATCACTTCATTGAGCTGAAGTAGTCTGGGTGCCTATAGTGGTCCTTTAAGGCACACCAACAGTCCAGTGTTTGTCACTATCCCTAAAGGAGCACAATAGGAAAAATATTAATCCTGGACTGTTGGTGCGTTTGAGGACCAGCAAACAATGGTTTAGGTCGTCCTTACCCCTGCCCCAAAAGGAGATTTAACAGTTGAGGACTGTTGATAAAATGGTTGACCAGTGCAAAAGACATACCAGAAAGTTAGTGCCCCTATCCTCCTCCCATCCCCCTATCTAAAAGCATGACATTATCAGGTTTATTTACTAGTCAATTCAAAGTGAATTTCACATTTAGGGACAAAGTAGCCAGACTTAAAGGGAGACTATAGTCACCAGAACAACTACAGCTTATTGAATTTGGTCTGGTGAGTAGAATCATTACCTTCAGGCTTTTTGCTGTAAACACTGTCTTTTCAGAGACATTACAGCCTAGTGATAACTTCACTGGCCTCTCCTCAGATGGCTGTTAGAGATCCTTCCTGGGTCATTGCTGCCTAAAATGCATCCAAACATTCAGTGTCTCCTCCCTCAGCATGCAGACACTGAACTTTCCTCATAGAGATTCATTGATTCAAATTATCTCTATGAGGAGATGCTGATTGGCCAGGGCTGTGTTTGAATTGTGCTGGCTCTGCCCCTGATCTGCCTCTTTGTCAGTCTCAGCCAATCCTATGGGAAAGAAATAAAAGGTAAGGGCCGCGCCTGATAAAAACTGAATAAATAGTCCAAATAAAATAAATGTATAAAAAGAGAGAGATTCGGTATTTATTTATACATTTATTTTATTTGGACTATTTATTCAGTTTTTATCAGGCGCAGCACTTACCTTTTATTTCTTCTCTTTGTGTCATTTCTAAGGGTCTTTGAGGGTTTCCCTTATAGGGTTGCTGCCGTACTGTGTTATCTAGCGCTCACTCGTTGTTTTGTTTTTATCCTATGGGAAAGCATTGTGATTCGTTCAAACCACCACTTCTTATTATGTCAGCAGGCAGTGGGCAGGTCAAAAGGAAACAGGGACAAAGCAAGCAGCTCCAGACTTGAATACAAGTAAGGTTTTACTATCTTTAGGGAGGCAAGAGAGGGCCAGGGGGGATGGATGGTGTTTTTAACACTATAGGGTTAGGAATACATGTTTGTGTTCCTGACCTTATAGTGTCCCTTTAAAGCATAGCTGATTTAGAGATTTTTTTTCTATTTTTACCTTAAATTTTAAATTCACTTTGAATTCTCATTATAGTGAAGACCTTGTATATTAAATGGCATTCACAACAAAGGATTAGTGATGTACCGAACTGTCCGCCGGCGAACAGTTCCCGGCGAACTTAGCGTGTTCGCGTTCGCCACGGCGGGCGGACACATGCGCAGTTCGATCCGCCCCCTATTCGTCATCATTGGGCAAACTTTGACCCTGTGCCTCTCGGTCAGCAGACACATTCCAGCCAATCAGCAGCACTCCCTCCCTTCCACACCCTCCAACCTCCCTCCCAGCATCCATTTTCGATTCATTCTGAAGCTGCATGCTTAGTGAGAGGAGGGAAAGTTTAGCTGCTGCTGATTAGATAGGGAAATTGATAGCTAGGCTAGGGTATTCAGTGTCCACTACAATCCTGAAGGACTCATCTGATCTCTGCTGTAAGGACAGCACCCCAAAAAGCCCTTTTTAGGGCTATAACATCAGGCTGTTTTTTTTTGTTTTTTTTTCCTGTGTAATGTAATTGCAGGTGCCTGCCTGCCAGCTTCTGTGTGAGGTTCACATTGGATACTGTGCCTACTTGCCCAGTGCCACCACTTATATCTGTTTTAACAATAGGTTAAGCTTTACATTTAAAATAAATATTTTTTTTTCACTGTAATAGAAGAGCAGTTGCCTGCCTGCCAGCTTCTGTGTCAGGTTGGATGCCTTGCCCATTTGCACAGTCAGTGCCACCACTCATATCTGTTTTAACAATAGGTTAAGCTTTACATTTAAAATAAATATTTTTTTTCACTGTAATAGAAGAGCAGTTGCCTGCCTGCCAGCTTCTGTGTCAGGTTGGATGCCTTGCCAATTTGCACAGTCAGTGCCACCACTCATATCTGTTTTAACAATAGGTTAAGCTTTACATTTAAAAGAAATAATTTTGTTTCACTGTAATAGAAAAGCAGTTGCCTGCCTGCCAGCTTCTGTGTCAGGTTGGATGCCTTGCCCATTTGCACAGTCAGTGCCACCACTCATATCTGTTTTAACAATAGGTTAAGCTTTACATTTAAAATAAATAATTTTTTTTCACTGCAGTTAGTTGTCTGCAAGCGTCTGGGTGTCAGGCCTACTTCAGCGTGTGCTCTGCAGACCTGTGCCAGCGTGCTTTGACAGTTGCCAATCATATCTGGTGTCTCTTTAGCGTGCTTTTACAAAGAAAAAAGGTTTCTAGTGTAAGCTAATAGCAGCCAGTCAGTGTCCTTCAAGCGGCTCTGTCAGTCCTTCCTTCAGCGTGTGCTCTGCAGAACTGTTCCAGTGCACATTGCCAATCATATCTGGTGTCTCTATAGCGTGCTTTTAAAACCAAAATTTATTTTTCACTGTTATAGATTGAATAGCAGTTACTTGTCTTCAAGCGGGTGTGTCAGGCCTACAGTGTGTGCTCTGCAGAACTGTTCAAGTGCACATTGCCAATCATATCTGGTGTCTCTATAGCGTGCTTTTACAAAGAAAAAAGGTTTCTAGTGTAAGCTAATAGCAGCCAGTCAGTGTCCTTCAAGCGGCTCTGTCAGTCCTTCCTTCAGCGTGTGCTCTCCAGAACTGTTTCAGTGCACATTGCCAATCATATCTGGTGTCTCTATAGCGTGCTTTTATAAACAAATTTTTTTTTTTACTGTTATAGATTGAATAGCAGTTACTTGTCTTCAAGCGGGTGTGTCAGGCCTACAGTGTGTGCTCTGCAGAACTGTTCAAGTGCACATTGCCAATCATATCTGGTGTCTCTATAGCGTGCTTTTACAAAGAAAAAAGGTTTCTAGTGTAAGCTAATAGCAGCCAGTCAGTGTCCTTCAAGCGGCTCTGTCAGTCCTTCCTTCAGCGTGTGCTCTGCAGACCTGTGCCAGCGTGCTTTGACAGTTGCCAATCATATCTGGTGTCTCTATAGCGTGCTTTCACAAAGAAAAAAGGTTTCTAGTGTAAGCTAATAGCAGCCAGTCAGTGTCCTTCAAGCGGCTCTGTCAGTCCTTCCTTCAGCGTGTGCTCTCCAGAACTGTTCCAGTGCACATTGCCAATCATATCTGGTGTCTCTATAGCGTGCTTTTATAAACAACATTTTTTTTTCACTGTTATAGATTGAATAGCAGTTACTTGTCTTCAAGCGGGTGTGTCAGGCCTACAGTGTGTGCTCTGCAGAACTGTTCAAGTGCACATTGCCAATCATATCTGGTGTCTCTATAGCGTGCTTTTACAAAGAAAAAAGGTTTCTAGTGTAAGCTAATAGCAGCCAGTCAGTGTCCTTCAAGCGGCTCTGTCAGTCCTTCCTTCAGTGTGTGCTCTGCAGAACTGTTCCAGTGCACATTGTCAATCATATCTGGTGTCTCTATAGCGTGCTTTTAAAACCAAAATTTATTTTTCACTGTTATAGATTGAATAGCAGTTACTTGTCTTCAAGCGGGTGTGTCAGGCCTACAGTGTGTGCTCTGCAGAACTGTTCAAGTGCACATTGCCAATCATATCTGGTGTCTCTATAGCGTGCTTTTAAAACCCAAAAAATTTTTTCACTGTTATAGATTGAATAGCAGTTACTTGTCTTCAAGCGGGTGTGTCAGGCCTACAGTGTGTGCTCTGCAGAACTGTTCAAGTGCACATTGCCAATCATATCTGGTGTCTCTATAGCGTGCTTTTACAAAGAAAAAAGGTTTCTAGTGTAAGCTAATAGCAGCCAGTCAGTGTCCTTCAAGCGGCTCTGTCAGTCCTTCCTTCACAGTGTGCTCTGCAGAACTGTTCCAGTGCACATTGCCAATCATATCTGGTGTCTCTATAGCGTGCTTTTAAAACCAAAATGTATTTTTCACTGTTATAGATTGAGTAGCAGTTACTTGTCTTCAAGCGGGTGTGTCAGGCCTACAGTGTGTGCTCTGCAGAACTGTTCAAGTGCACATTGCCAATCATATCTGGTGTCTCTATAGCGTGCTTTTAAAACCAAATTTTTTTTTTCACTGTTATAGATTGAATAGCAGTTACTTGTCTTCAAGCGGGTGTGTCAGGCCTACAGTGTGTGCTCTGCAGATCTCTGCATATCTGGTCTCACAGTAGCTTGCACGCATAGTACCACTAATCCCAAAAAAATGACAGGCAGAGGCAGGCCACCCCGCAGGGGCCGTCGTGGTCGTGGTGCTGTGATTCCCTTTTGCCCTAGAATAATGCCCAGTTTTCAGAAGCCACGTACCCTGAACTTGAAAAGTTCTGAGGACATAGTTGACTGGCTAACACAGGACACCCAATCTTGTACAGCATCCGCTCGGAACCTTGACGCACCATCCTCCTCCAGCTTAGCTTCAGGCACCTCTCAAGATACCACTCACCTGCCTGCCGCCACCACCAAAACTAGCACCACAGCCGCTTTACTTGGTATGTCAGAGGAGTTATTCACACACCCGTTTGAAGAAATGAGTGATGCGCAACCATTATTGCTAGAGGATGTAGATAACAGGGATATGTCTCAGGCAGGCAGCATTAAACACATGGAGGTACGGTGTGATGATGATGATGTTGTACCCGCTGCTGCTTCCTTTTCTGAGTTGTCAGATACAAGCGAAGCGGTTGATGATGACGATGCGTCCATGGATGTCACGTGGGTGCCCGCTCGGCAAGAAGAAGGAGACAGATGGGGAGACAGAGAGGAGGAGGAGACGAGTTGGAAGCAAGGGGGGGGTCGTCGCAAGGAGCTAGTGGCACAGTCAGACAGCATGCATTGGCACCCGGGGTCAGCCCGACAGCACGCCAATCAACGCATGCTGTGTCCACCACCAGAATGCCGTCATTGCAGAGCTCAGCAGTGTGGCATTTTTTTTGTGTGTCTGCCTCGGACAACAGCGATGCCATTTGCAACCTGTGAGAAAGGAAACTGAGTCGTGGGAAGTCCAACACCCACCTAGGTACAACTGCTTTGCGTAGGCACATGATCTCACATCACAAACGCCTATGGGATCAACACATGAGTACAAGCAGCACGCCTACTCTAAGTCGCCATCCTCCTCCTGGTCTAGCATCCTCAGCCACGTCAACCACTGCTGTCCTTCTTGCCCCCTCTCAACCATCCGCCACTCCGTCTCCCGCCTTGAGCAGTTCCCGCTCATCTGCCCACAGTCATGTGTCTGTCAAGGACATGTTTGAGCGTAAGAAGCCAATGTCACCAAGTCACCCCCTTGCCCAGCATCTGACAGCTGGCTTGTCCGAACTATTAGCCCGCCAGCTTTTACCATACAATCTGGTTGAGTCTGAGGCGTTCAAAAAATTTGTAGCTATTGGGACACCGCAGTGGAAGGTACCCGGCCGGAATTTCATTGGGTAAACCTGCTGACGGCTGACAAGCAAGGAATGCGTGTCATTGCAGAGGAGTTGGTGACACCGCCACGAATTGCAGGCAGTCCTGCTGCCACCTCCTCTACTCCTCCTACTCCATCCTCTTCCATAACCTCCTCGGCTGAGTCCTCTTGTGCTGCTGCGTCTTGCTCCACATCAACGGCACCCCCCCAGCTCCCCAGGTACTATTCCACATCCCGGATACGGCAGTGTCACGCCGTCTTGGGTTTGACTTGCTTGAAAGCAGAGAGTCACACCGGACAAGCACTCCTGTCCGCCCTGAACGCACAGGTGGAAAAGTGGCTGACTCCGCAGCAACTGGATATCGGCAAAGTGGTGTGTGACAACGGAAAAAATTTGATAGCGGCATTGAAGTTGGGCAAGTTGACACATGTGCCGTGCATGGCACATGTGTGTAATCTGATCGTACAACGCTTTGTGCATAAGTACACAGGCTTACAGGACGTCCTGAAGCAGGCCAGGAAGGTGTGTGGCCATTTCAGGCATTCCTACACGGCCATGGCTCACTTTGCCGATATCCAGCGGCGAAACAACATGCCAGTGAGGCGCTTGATTTGCGACAGCCCTACACGTTGGAATTCAACACTCCTAATGTTCGACCGCCTGCTCCAACAAGAAAAAGCTGTTAATGAATATTTGTATGACCGGGGTGCTAGGACAGCCTCTGGGGAGCTGGGAATTTTTTTGACACGTTACTGGACGCTCATGCGCAATGCCTGTAGGCTCATGCGTCCTTTTGAGGAGGTGACAAACCTAGTCAGTCGCAACGAAGGCACCATCAGCGACATCATACCATTTGTTTTCTTCCTGGAGCGTGCCCTGCGAAGAGTGCTGGATCAGGCTGTAGATGAGCGTGAAGAGGAAGAGGAAGAGTTGTGGTCACCATCACCACCAGAAACAGCCTTATCAGCATCGCTTGCTGGACCTGCGGCAACGCTGGAAGAGGATTGTGAGGAAGAGGAGTCAGAGGAGGATTGTAGCTTTGAGGAGGAGGAGGAGGAGCAAGACCAAACACAACAGGCATCCCAGGGTGCTCGTTGTCACCTATCTGGTACCCGTGGTGTTGTACATGGCTGGGGGGAAGAACATACCCTCAATGACATCAGTGAGGAGGAGGAACGGGAAATGAGTAGCTCGGCATCCAACCTTGTGCAAATGGGGTCTTTCATGCTGTCGTGCCTGTTGAGGGACCCTCGTATAAAAAGGCTGAAGGAGAACGACCTGTACTGGGTGTCCACGCTACTAGACCCCCGGTATAAGCAGAAAGTGGCGGAAATGTTACCCAATTACAACAAGTCGGAAAGGATGCAGCATTTGCAAAATAAATTAAAAAGTATGCTTTACACAGCGTATAAGGGTGATGTCACAGCACAACGGGAATCTAACAGGGGGAGAGGTGGAAGTCATCCTCCTCCTCCTCCTCCCACGACCACGCCGGCAAGGACAGGACGCTTTAAAGACGTGTTGTTGATGGAGGACATGCGGACCTTTTTAAGTCCTATGCATCGCCACAGCCCTTTGGGATCCACCCTCAGAGAGCGACTCGACCGACAGGTAGCAGACTACCTCGCCTTAACTGCAGATATCGACACTCTGAGGAGCGATGAACCCCTTGACTACTGGGTGTGCAGGCTTGACCTGTGGCCTGAGCTATTCCAATTTGCGATAGAACTTCTGGCCTGCCCCGCTTCAAGTGTCCTGTCAGAAAGGACCTTCAGTGCAGCAGGAGGTATTGTCACTGAGAAGAGAAATCGCCTAGGTCAAAAAAGTCTAGATTACCTCACCTTTATTAAGATGAATGAGGGATGGATCCCGAAGGGACTGACACTGGGCGATACATTCGATTTAAAAAGGCCTGATGAGATGAGCTGCCTTGGGCTAAAAATGGTCCACACGCTGCTGTATTTTAGCTCTGAATGACGTTTGACTTGCGTGACTTATCCGCCACCAACTAGGGTTCAAGCCGCCATGTTTTAGGGCACTTTCTGCCTGTGAAACAAACATCAATTTTTCTGGCCGCTGCTACAGCAGCGGCTGCAACAATACCAAATTTTTCAGGCATGTGTACATGCCTAATTTTTAGGCCCACTGGTGCAGCACTGTGGCTTCAAAAACCAAACCAAAAAAAAATCCTCCAAGATGGCACCAATATACCAGTGGTCTAAGCATCTTCCCACCTTGGCCTAAAAAGGGGAGGTGATTCAAAAATCTCTGCCATTTACACGTCCACTGATAGGAGACGCGGAAGGTATTAAACTGATATGAACAATACTAAACTCACCACTCCTATCTGGTGGCACATTAGCTTGCCCGCGCAGTGCCCCAAATTTCAAGTAAGAGGACCGACCAAGCATCTTCTTCCATCTCCCTGTTACATAAATCAATGCCATATCCATAGAAATTGTAGAGAATATCCAGGATAGTTTTACAGGGCCAAATCATGTCGCCTGTTGAAAGAGGTGACCTTGCTCGGGTCCCAGGTGTGCGGTTCCTAAAATGGCTGCCATATACATGTCCTCTGATAGGAGACGCAGAAGGTATTAAACTGATATGAACAATACTAAACTCACCACTCCTATCTGGTGGCACATTAGCTTGCCCGCGCAGTGCCCCAAATTTCAAGTAAGAGGACCGACCAAGCATCTTCTTCCATCTCCCTGTTACATAAATCAATGCCATATCCATAGAAATTGTAGAGAATATCCAGGATAGTTTTACAGGGCCAAATCATGTCGCCTGTTGAAAGAGGTGACCTTGCTCGGGTCCCAGGTGTGCGGTTCCTAAAATGGCTGCCATATACATGTCCTCTGATAGGAGACGCGGAAGGTATTAAACTGATATGAACAATACTAAACTCACCACTCCTATCTGGTGGCACATTAGCTTGCCCGCGCAGTGCCCCAAATTTCAAGTAAGAGGACCGACCAAGCATCTTCTTCCATCTCCCTGTTACATAAATCAATGCCATATCCATAGAAATTTTAGAGAATATCCAGGATAGTTTTACAGGGCCAAATCATGTCGCCTGTTGAAAGAGGTGACCTTGCTCGGGTCCCAGGTGTGCGGTTCCTAAAATGGCTGCCATATACATGTCCTCTGATAGGAGACGCGGAAGGTATTAAACTGATATGAACAATACTAAACTCACCACTCCTATCTGGTGGCACATTAGCTTGCCCGCGCAGTGCCCCAAATTTCAAGTAAGAGGACCGACCAAGCATCTTCTTCCATCTCCCTGTTACATAAATCAATGCCATATCCATAGAAATTGTAGAGAATATCCAGGATAGTTTTACAGGGCCAAATCATTTCGCCTGTTGAAAGAGGTGACCTTGCTCGGGTCCCAGGTGTGCGGTTCCTAAAATGGCTGCCATATACACGTCCACTGATAGGAGACGCGGAAGGTATTAAACTGATATGAACATTAACTAAACTCACCACTCCGAGTGCTGTTATTTATTTAATTTTTTTGTGGTGAGGCTTTACAGGACAGAGTGCTTCTCCACGGAACATGTTAACTCACGGGCAGCTGGCTCATCAAGGAACCAGAGCAGCTTGAACAAGGTGACCTTGCTCAGGTCCCAGGTGTGCGGTTCCTAAAATGGCTGCCATATACACGTCCACTGATAGGAGACGCGGAAGGTATTAAACTGATATGAACAATACTCCACTCCTATCAGTAGGTCCGTCCCATTGTGATTTATGCCCCCCACCCACCGCGCAGGGATGGGGGCCGGGGGGGAGGAAAGTAGGCCCCCCCATTGTGATTTATGGCCCCCACCCACCGCGCAGGGGTGGGGGCCGAGGGGGGGAGGACAGTAGGTCCCCCCATTGTGATTTATGGCCCCCACCCACCGCGCAGGGGTTGGGGAGGACAGTAGCTCCCCCCAGTGTGTATCATGGGCTTTGAGGACAGGTGTCAATCCATACCTGCCAAGTGACCCTATGTAGGGGTAACAGTCCCTATTCTGCTCTGTGTCAGTGTGTATCATGGTCTCTGTGGACGGGGAACAGTCTCTATTCTGCTCTGTGTCAGTGTGTATCATGGTCTCTGTGGACGGGGAACAGTCTCTATTCTGCTCTGTGTCAGTGTGTATCATGGTCTCTGTGGACGGGGAACAGTCTCTATTCTGCTCTGTGTCAGTGTGTATCATAGACTCTGTGGACGGGGAACAGTCTCTATTCTGCTCTGTGTCAGTGTGTATCATGGTCTCTGTGGACGGGGAACAGTCTCTATTCTGCTCTGTGTCAGTGTGTATCATGGTCTCTGTGGACGGGGAACAGTCTCTATTCTGCTCTGTGTCAGTGTGTATCATGGACTCTGTGGACGGGGAACAGTCTCTATTCTGCTCTGTGTCAGTGTGTATCATGGTCTCTGTGGACGGGGAACAGTCTCTATTCTGCTCTTTGTCAGTGTGTATCATGGTCTCTGTGGACGGGGAACAGTCTCTATTCTGCTCTGTGTCAGTGTGTATCATGGACTCTGTGGACGGGGAACAGTCTCTATTCTGCTCTGTGTCAGTGTGTATCATGGTCACTGTGGACGGGGAACAGTCTCTATTCTGCTCTGTGTCAGTGTGTATCATGGTCTCTGTGGACGGGGAACAGTCTCTATTCTGCTCTGTGTCAGTGTGTATCATGGTCTCTGTGGATGGTGAACAGTCTTTATTCTGCTCTGTGTCAGTGTGTATCATGGTCTCTGTGGACAGGGAACAGTCTCTATTCTGCTCTGTGTCAGTGTGTATCAGGGGTTTTGAGGACAGGTGTCAATCCATATCTGCCAAGTGACCCTATGTAGGGGGAACAGTCCCTATTCTGCTCTGTGTCAGTGTGTATCAGGGGTTTTGAGGACAGGTGTCAATCCATATCTGCCAAGTGACCCTATGTAGGGGGAACAGTCCCTATTCTGCTCTGTGTCAGTGTGTATCATGGTCTCTGTGGACGGTGAACAGTCTCTATTCTGCTCTGTGTCAGTGTGTATCATGGTCTCTGTGGACAGGGAACAGTCTCTATTCTGCTCTGTGTCAGTGTGTATCAGGGGTTTTGAGGACAGGTGTCAATCCATATCTGCCAAGTGACCCTATGTAGTGGGAACAGTCCCTATTCTGCTCTGTGTCAGTGTGTATAAGGGGTTTTGAGGACAGGTGTCAATCCATATCTGCCAAGTGACCCTATGTAGGAGGAACAGTCCCTATTCTGCTCTGTGTCAGTGTGTATCAGGGGTTTTGAGGACAGGTGTCAATCCATATCTGCCAAGTGACCCTATGTAGGGGGAACAGTCCCTATTCTGCTCTGTGTCAGTGTGTATCAGGGGTTTTGAGGACAGGTGTCAATCCATATCTGCCAAGTGACCCTATGTAGGGGTTACAGTCTCTATTCTGCTCTGTGTCAGTGTGTATCAGGGATCATTAGGATAGGTGTCAATCCATATCTGCCAAGTGACCCTATGTAGGGGGAACAGTCCCTATTCTGCTCTGTGTCAGTGTGTATCAGGGATTTGACTATCTTTATTCAGATTGAAAAATTACAATTCCAGGAAAAATTTAACAAACATTTACAAGAACATGTTATGCACATCATAGAAACAACGTAAACCTCTTTAAAGCCACAAACTTAAGACAAAAAATACGTACACACAATGTGTAAGGGTTTGAAAGAATATTCTGAATCCTTACACGTTTACTTTATCGTTTGTTTGATTTTTGTGAACCATATATAAACTACAAGCAGCGTGAAAACTATAAAAACTCAAGTGGCCATGCTGATCAAATTAAATAGTATGCTTTACACAGCGTATAAGGGTGATGTCACAGCACAACGGGAATGTAACAGGGGAAGAGGTGAAAGTCATCCTCCCCCTCCCACGACCCCGCCATATCTGCCAAGTGACCCTATGTAGGGGTAACAGTCTCTATTCTGCTCTGTGTCAGTGTGTATCATGGTCTCTGTGGACGGGGAACAGTCTCTTTTCTGCTCTGTGTCAGTGTGTATCATGGTCTCTGTGGACGGTGAACAGTCTCTATTCTGCTCTGTGTCAGTGTGTATCATGGTCTCTGTGAACAGGGAACAGTCTCTATTCTGCTCTGTGTCAGTGTGTATCAGGGGTTTTGAGGACAGGTGTCAATCCATATCTGCCAAGTGACCCTACGTAGGGGGAACAGTCCCTATTCTGCTCTGTGTCAGTGTGTATCAGGGGTTTTGAGGACAGGTGTAAATCCATATCTGCCAAGTGACCCTATGTAGAGGGAACAGTCCCTATTCTGCTCTGTGTCAGTGTGTATCATGGTCTCTGTGGACAGTGAACAGTCTCTATTCTGCTCTGTGTCAGTGTGTATCATGGTCTCTGTGGACAGGGAACAGTCTCTATTCTGCTCTGTGTCAGTGTGTATCAGGGGTTTTGAGGACAGGTGTCAATCCATATCTGCCAAGTGACCCTATGTAGGGGGAACAGTCCCTATTCTGCTCTGTGTCAGTGTGTATCAGGGGTTTTGAGGACAGGTGTCAATCCATATCTGCCAAGTGACCCTATGTAGGAGGAACAGTCCCTATTCTGCTCTGTGTCAGTGTGTATCAGGGGTTTTGAGGACAGGTGTAAATCCATATCTGCCAAGTGACCCTATGTAGAGGGAACAGTCCCTATTCTGCTCTGTGTCAGTGTGTATCATGGTCTCTGTGGACAGTGAACAGTCTCTATTCTGCTCTGTGTCAGTGTGTATCATGGTCTCTGTGGACAGGGAACAGTCTCTATTCTGCTCTGTGTCAGTGTGTATCAGGGGTTTTGAGGACAGGTGTCAATCCATATCTGCCAAGTGACCATATGTAGGGGGAACAGTCTCTATTCTGCTCTGTGTCAGTGTGTATCAGGGATCATTAGGATAGGTGTCAATCCATATCTGCCAAGTGACCCTATGTAGGGGGAACAGTCCCTATTCTGCTCTGTGTCAGTGTGTATCAGGGATTTGACTATCTTTATTCAGATTGAAAAATTACAATTCCAGGAAAAATGTAACAAACATTTACAAGAACGTGTTATGCACATCATAGAAACAACGTAAACCTCTTTAAAGCCACAAACTTAAGACAAAAAATACGTACACACAATGTGTAAGGGTTTGAAAGAATATTCTGAATCCTTACACGTTTACTTTATCGTTTGTTTGATTTTTGTGAACCATATATAAACTACAAGCAGCGTGAAAACTATAAAAACTCAAGTGGCCATGCTGATCAAATTAAATAGTATGCTTTACACAGCGTATAAGGGTGATGTCACAGCACAACGGGAATGTAACAGGGGAAGAGGTGAAAGTCATCCTCCCCCTCCCACGACCCCGCCATATCTGCCAAGTGACCCTATGTAGGGGTAACAGTCTCTATTCTGCTCTGTGTCAGTGTGTATCATGGTCTCTGAGGACGGGGAACAGTCTCTATTCTGCTCTGTGTCAGTGTGTATCAGGGCAGGGCTTTGAGGACAGGTGTCAATGTTAGGTGATTTCTGCCCTTTATGGATTAAAAGCAGACTCTGCATCAACTGTGCAATTTTCCATGGGAGTTTTGCCATGGATCCCCCTCCGGCATGCCACAGTCCAGGTGTTAGTCCCCTTGAAACAACTTTTCCATCACTTTTGTGGCCAGAAAGAGTCCCTGTTGGTTTTAAAATTCGCCTGCCCATTGAAGTCAATGGCGGTTCGCGCGGTTCGCAGGTTCGCGAACATTTGCGGAAGTTCGCGTTCGCCATTCGCGAACCGAAAATTTCGGGTTCGCGACAACACTACAAAGGATTTATTGTTTCTATTTGGAAATCGGGACAAAGGTAGTTTTACTTTTTCAAGCTGAGCTGTATGTGCCTCAGTGATCTGTTCTAAAGTTCTCTCTTAGAAAGATGTATGCTGCTTTCACTGCCAGGGACAATCCCATTATTAAATCAAGTGATCATTATGTAATAATTACACATGATACTTAATGTTAGGGTGCAGATGGTCTTAGAGCAGTGCAAAAATTCATAAAAAGGCTGAGAAATACAATTTGAATGAAGACAGAGCATTGTATCTGTCACTTAGATAATTGGATTGTAAGATAAATGCTTCATTTTGTTCTGCAATGATTTACATAGTACTTATGTCATCATTAGCACAGTAATAAAATGATTAATAAAGCACAGTTTAAAAAGTCTATTGTTTATTGATAAATAACTATTGTCTCAACTTAGTTCATGCGCCAAATTCTGTTCATTGTAGTAAAATAAAAGTTATTAAAAATATAAATGTCAGAGATTAGTAAAGTGAACGTGTCATAATGTTTCCTTTAAGCCCTAACAACTTTCGCAATCATTGTGTCATTAATTATAAATAAAAAATATATAATTAATCACGTTGAAAGATGATATCTAAATAACTACTCTGTATCTTCCAGAGCATTTCTATCTTGTTACCTAATATAATATCCAACCTACACTCACATCTACATTGTTCCCCACACCTACGAGATTCTCATAACTCCTACTGACATATGATAGATATATTACTCCAACAGGTAAAGGTATTCTCAAGACACCTAGACTCCATGACTTTTATTTGCAATATGCATTGTATATTTGATATTACACTTTCAAAGGAAAACTCTGAGCACAATAAACACTAAAGTGCACTGTAGTTGTTATGGTGCCACGTCAAGGCAAACCTCTTAGGTGAGTCCTACACTAAAAGTTCACCTTGCTTCCTTTAGCTCCAGGTAAAAAATCTCTGATGAGACAGAGAGGGGTATTTTTCTAAACCCCTACATACTTCTTAACCCTTAATACGGAACATATGGGGTGGGCGACAGCATTGTAACACAGCTGTATGATACAAATGTTATTGTATGTATTGGGGCTGATGTATACTTTGGTCACATTGCTTATTTTTGTAAGTTAGTATTTACTTTTGTATTACACAGCCTTGTTACAATGCTGCCACCCACCCCATGAGTTCCTTCTAATAACCTCCAGTTATTTAATTGTGCATAGGGATTTGGGATGGTGCGCAAGTAACTCTTTTCTTTGTTTTTTATCGTATGAATTGTTTTGTTTGTTATGATGTGTACTATAGTCATTGCTGCTGCTCAGGAGTAGTGGGAGTTTGAGTGCAGGACTTATTTTTGTATATTTACATTTGGCTAAGTGAATTTCCATAGAATAGTTTAAACATAGAAAATAAAATACTACACCTTAACATAGTCCTCACAAGAGTAATACTGTTAATGCATTTATATATCTGGAATAAAATCTTGCTGTGCTGACTAGACAGATTACTCTCTCAAAAACACAGTTTCTAGCCAAAAATGGCAATACTCTTAATTTAAAGCAGGCTATGAATGATGCAGATACTCTTATGTATTAGTGCAGGATAACTTACAACAAAAATAGTGTAAATGATAGAGTAAATTATAAAGTTATGTTGTATTCAGTTTGTAAATGAACTGAGCTATGCCCTACCTCCAAGCATGAGGCTCCCAGATTACAATGGGGCTGCTTATATTAACCCGTTAACGCCGTTACGGCGTTCCATGCCGTCCCCATTATAATGGGCTTTAAAGCCGTTGCGGCGGCATGGAATGCCGTAACGGCTTAGAGCCCCAGGAGGTAAGTTATACTTACCTCCGCCGCGATCCTCTTCTGGGGGGCTGCCTGACAGCCCAGGCAGCCCCCTTCCGGCAAATGAGGCCCCCGGGGGCCATGTGATCGCTCTCAATGAGCGATCACATGGCCCCCTATAGCTGGCTATGGATCTGCCAGCAGGGGGACTGTCTAAAATATCAGACAGTCCCCCTGCTGGTAAGAAAGTATAAAAAAAAGAAATTACACATGTTAAAAAATAAATTGAAAATATTTTTATATATATATAATATGTATATATATTATATATATAATATATATACATATTATATATATGTAACGTCATACAAAGTGTATTTTAAAACTAATATAAGTATATATATTAGCATTAAAATACACTTAGAATGATGTTACATATATATAATATGTATATATATTATATATATAATAGATGTACATATATATTATATATATATATTTGTGTTCGGGGCATTCTCATATGATATGGCATACTCTGGTGGAGAGTAATACAATAAAAGGAAATAGTCGGTTGAGGTGTGCCGAAACCGATGTATGCTGTAGGCCGGTAAATAAAGTGGGCTTACATAGGAGAATATAAATAATTGAGGGAGTGGAGGGTGGGGCTGTTCGTCTAGACCAACGAAGGTAAGTGAGGGAAGGGGGGAGTCCCTTATGTAGGTCTATAGCCCCTCCCACAAATACAGGCCCTGCCTTCCAACTTGTGTTCGGGGCATTCTCATATGATATGGCATACTCTGGTGGAGAGTAATACAATAAAAGGAAATAGTCGGTTGAGGTGTGCCGAAACCGATGTATGCTGTAGGCCGGTAAATAAAGTGGGCAAAAGATAAAGCAAGATAACCATTTATTCGGTAAACATAAAACATCAAATACATACACATTAATTTAGGAAGACATTTTAATGAAAGCCCTCCTAAGTTCTTGGACTGGGTGTGGGATGTAGGTGGCGTAAGCTGAGGACTTCCACCGACCCAGTGTTTTAATGACATGAACGGGAACGTTTTGGCTAGAGGCTGTGGAGGCTGCTCCGATTCTGAAGGAGTGCCCCGAGTAGCTACTAGGGTTCAGACCAAGCCGGGTGATAAGCATTCGAACGTAGAGCATGAACTTTGCCGTGGTGAGGATGATACCGTGCAACATTAGTAGAGGTTTTGCTGGTTGTGATGATTGCGTGGCTACGAAAACATCTAGTGCTTTTACTGGGCACCAACTGTTACCCGTGGGGTAGTAGTTTATGTGAACTGGTTCCCCCCTCTGACTTGTCTTAGTCTTAGGTAGAGACAGGACATAGTAGTCTGTGTGTTTCGTGAGATGTGACGTGAGGAGGCACCCTTGGCTATGTAGTTGGCCACTAACGGTGAATTCTCGTGGTCTGAGAAACCCATAAAAGGCCAGATACATGGCGGTTTTAATAACCGTATTTGTATTGGGTTCAAATGGTGCCTGATCGAGTAGGTTGGACAATGATTTGAACATCTCTATGTCAATAGCCAATCTTTTGAGTGTTGATGGACCGTCTGCCTTTGCTATACCCTTCAGTAATGTGCGGATGGGGTATGAGGTTAAGAACCCTTTGTGGTTAGGAAAGGAGTAGTACATGTGGTGTTGTATCCCCGTGAGGTAAAGCTTAATGGTGTTGTGTGAGAATTTTAACTTAAGGTGGCAAAAAGATGCAAAAGCCATTAGTGACGATATCTCGAACCAGTTGGTTAGGTGATGGTCAGACATGAAACGTTTATACAGGTGGAATGCTCTATGGTATGAGTGTTGAGTGCTAGTGGACAAAGCTAATTTTGTGAGAGTGAGGCTGTGCTTAAGTAGTACATCTACTCCATGACAAGGTCTTGGAAGATTGGAGCTGGGGTTGCCAAGCGAGCTGCCGAGGGTAGGGACCGTCTGAAATCCTGAAATTGAAAGCGAGATAGCTGGTCAGCTGCCGTATTGTCTCTGCCAGGAACATGAGAGCATACAATTTGGAAGTGATGGGTAGCTGCCAGCCATGTCAGTTTCCTAATGAAGTTCATAATTATCAAAGAGGAAGAGCGGCCTTTGTTGATAATGTGGCATATTGCCATGTTATCAGAGAAACAGCGTACTGACTGACCTTCCCACAACCTACACCAAGTGACAGCAGCGGCAACTATTGGGTATACCTCAAAGAGGGCCGAGTTAGTGTGAAACCCCTCAATACCCTGTGTTTCTGTTGGCCACGTCCCCCAGAGCCAATTTGTGCCAAAAATGGCCGCATATCCTGCGGATGATGCTGCGTCTGTCCAAATGACAGGTGACTGAGAATCCAGCTGTGGAAGGAACATGCTCTTACCATTCCAGTCAGAGAGGAATTTGTACCACATCTGAAGGTCGGCAGTCGCAGGGCAGTCCAAGGATATGCGGGCATAGTCGTTGGCGAAGGTGGGGAACAGGGCGAGGAGCCTGGAAATGAAAGCCCTGCCCTGGGGGATTATGCGCATGGCGAAATTCAGTGAACCTAACAGTGATTGAAGTTCCTTACGGTTGCATGACCCTCTGTGCATGTAGTGGTTAATGTCATGTAGGATATTATCAATCTTTGTACTAGGGAGGCTGGCCATCATCGTTGCTGAATCCAGCAGAATACCTAGAAAATTGATGGCTGTGTCTGGACCTTCAGTTTTGGTGGGTGATACGGGGACCCCGAGTGCAGTGAATAGTTTGACAGCTTTGTCTAGGCTACACGGGGGGTTGGTATTGGCTTCGATGAACAGGAAATCATCCAGATAGTGTATCACATTTTGGCACCTACAGGTATTAAGGAGGAGCCAACACAAAGCTTCTGCGAATGTGTCAAAGATCCTTGGACTACTCTTGGCCCCAAACATGAGTTTTGTGAAGAAGTAGTAGGCTTCTTGCCACTTAACTCCATGCAGGTGCCATAACGAGGGGTGTATAGGTAACAGTTTAAAAGCATTGACTATATCCGTCTTGCTAAGCCAGGCCCCCACCCCTGCTGACCTGATAGCTGAAATAGCGTGGTCAATAGTGGAGTACTGTAAGGAAAACTCCTCAGAAGGAATCAGTGAGTTTAGGCTGGGGATGGCTGAAGAGTGAGGTGCAGATAGGTCAATGATGAGCCTTTGTTTATCTGAATTTTTACTTGAGACCAGCCCGATAGGGTTAGTTCTCCAGCTGGAGTAGGGGGGATTACCAAAAGGCCCAATGACAAATCCCTGGTCCACTTCCAATTGTAGCAAGTTAGTGACTGCCGTAGGGTTATTAGTGGCTGACTGTAAATTGTTACATTCTAACACCCCTGTTGGCATGTAAATGAGCCCTGTGTGAAACCCGTGGGTGAGACCTGTGCATAAAAATTCCACCAGGTGTTTAGAGGGGTGAGAGGACAGCATGTGTTCAAATACAGGAACGTTCACTGGAGACAAATAAGGTTTCTGATACATTTTATTTGTGCACATGGACTTCGCGTGTGCCCGAAAACAGTGTGAGCACACGTGTAATAAGCGGCAAGCGCTGTAACCACAGGAGCCTTCATTAAAGTTGTTGCAAATTTGTGACTTGCCTAAGTACACTACCGGACGACCCAATTTGTCTCTGGTCTGTTTCTCAGTTTTAAAGGGGTGCTGTACGGACGTGCTGGGAGCGCTGTCCGGGCAGAGAGGGCACAAATAGGCTGAGTGAGCGGGTGACGTGCATATGGCACAAGTTGGTGTCCTGAGCCCCGCAAAGTGCCTAAGGAACAGTTCATTGTCCAGTTGGCTCCAATCCATCTGGATGCCATACTGGGACAATGTGGCTGACACTTTAGACGAAAAAGACTTGTGGTAGTCGTAAAAAGTGTAACCACCATATTTGCTACCCAGGTCCACCAGCTTATGCATATATAAGTCCAGTTCCTCTCTCCTATGCAGATGGACTGTGCACAGGATATCCCTAAAGATACCAAAAGACAGGACAAAATCGGGAATGGTCAACTTCTTACTGAGTCTGGGGTCTCTGGCTTTTAGAACAACAGAGATGTCCCCGTAGTCGTAAGAGCGGTTTTCCACTACATCCTGGGAGGCAATGAGCAACGAGACCAAGTTAACGTCCTTGCCCTCCAGGATGTCTTTTTTAAGATTAGCCGGAACCATGTGGGCAGGGTTAATAACGTGTGCCGCTGCTTTGTTAGGTATAGGATTACCCGCTATTTCTGTGGGTATGACCGGGGCTGCTACAACGAGAGGCACCGGTGGCTCTATGGTGGAGCTGCGTGCTTCCAGCCTTTCCAGTCTGTCGTTGACCTTCCCCATAGAAGAAATTAGGGAGGCAACCATAGCATGGAGGGTCGGGTCTTGGGAGCTACTAGTGCCTTCCCCCACGTCCGTACTAAGGGTGTTTGTTCTAAGCAGTTTGAACAGTTCTGCTTTCCTGGCCGTGGCCGGGAAAGGGATACTGCGTTTGCGCAACTCCGCCGTGATGCGAGGGATAGTCCACGATCTGATGGACGAGGGACTTCCTATGTCGTCCTTACGTGTCGGGGTAAGTGACCTAGCCGGGGTGCTAGGGACTGACATATCATCACCATCATCTGGGAGCAGGGACATACTGAAAGTAATAACAGGTATTGTTGGTGGTTTGTTGAGGAATAGCCGGTAGCTAGCTAGTGCCAGATGGCGAAAAATTAAAACTAGGTTTCGTGGCAGGTGAGGCCCTGATAGTGCCAAGTGGCTAGAGAGGCTCTATCTATGAGTTGGCGCGAGGGGTATGGTAACCTGCCCAGTGAAACGGGATGTTGCCTCTCCAAGGGTAAGATAGGGATGGAAAAGTGTGTGGGGGGGGGAGGGGGTTGGTAGTGACAGGTGTCGCCCTCTCTATATAATTGCGAGGCGGCTAGCTATGATTTGGCCCGAGGGGCGTAACGTACCTCGAAGTGGAGGATGGGAGTTGGCCTCGCGGACCTCTATGAACTAAGGGGCAGGGAATTAACTACCGTGGCCTTGTAGGAAAAAAAAAAAAAGACCGTGTGAGCAACATACCTGCAGAAAATTGAGCAACCGGTTCTGTGTAAGAGAATTCGGGTGTCTCTTGAGTAGGGGGGGTTTAGCTTAGGTGGACCGTCCGAGGGTATGCGGATTCCTGGGGGTATGAAAATTTTAAGAGAATGTACTCTCATGTGGAAGATATATATATATATATATATATATAACATAGGCGTAGTAAGAGTTTTGGGGAGGACTGCAGCGAAATATCGTCCCCCCTCAAACGTACAAAATGCATGTTAAGACTTAGCGTTTGTTATATTTGCAGAATAACACTCAACATATCTTTAACCTGTAATAAGTAACCATATATGATGTGTATTATATATAACAAGCAGATCATACATTCACATTTAAGCAGTGTAAAGTAAAGTTAAATTTTTAACCAGCATCCTATTTATTAGTATATGTGTATAACAGATGGCTTATACAAATTACTTAATGTAAGTTAATACTAATATTCATCTATATATATATATACACACCAGTTTAAACATTCCCCCAGAAATGCATATTTCACATACATATACCAGTTTAATATACCAGTTTAACCTACTGAAATAGCTTATAAATGTCTAAACGAAATGGTGGTAGTTGGTTGAACTAAGGGTCAACCAGTAGCAGTACGTGCCCTTTAAGGGGGGCATATACCCTTATGTGGTCGGGGGGGGAACCGGGCCCCTTGTAGGGGTCTATGGAAATGAGAGTTCCTTCCCTCCCCCCCCCCTCTCCTTCCTCTCCCCCCCCCTTCTCCCTCCCCTGCTCCAAGACTCTCCCTGTGGCCGGAAAACAGAGACTCCTACGTGGTAATGGAGTCTCTGTTATGTGTGCCTGTGTGGGAGCTCTGCTTACCGCACCGGACTGGGTGGCGAGGAGGGCAAAAACAGCCGTTCGAGCCGGAATGGGAGCCGGTGGAGCGGACGGAAGTCGGCGCGTGACGTCAGAAGAGGGCGACGCGTCTCGCCGGAAATGACGAAATTCACCAGAAAGTCGGAACAACGGAGGCCTGCGGGTAACAGGCTGTTCGTCTAGACCAACGAAGGTAAGTGAGGGAAGGGGGGAGTCCCTTATGTAGGTCTATAGCCCCTCCCACAAATACAGGCCCTGCCTTCCAACATACGTATAATTAAAATAATAAATAAATAAAATAATTAAATAAATAAATAAAATATTGAAACAAAATTTAATATAAATTATATATTCATATGTAATTTCATTCTAACTGTATTTTGTTATTAATATATATATATTGGTAACAAAATACACTTAGAATGACATTCTATATATATCTATCTATATATAAAATACAAATAACTGCAAATATATATATATAGAGAAATACATATAATTACATAAAAGATTACATTAGTATACACGTAGAATTTAAATACATATATATGTATATATATTAAAATTCTACATGTATATTTAAGTAATCTTTTAACATAATTATGTGATTTGATTAATTAAAATTTGATTGACATGCCTGACAACACAGGGAGAAAGTGCAGAGAATTTAATTCGCAAGCACTATATTTGACCCTGTAATTCTCCACGACACCATAAAACCTGTACATAGGGGGTACTGTTTTACTCGGGAGACTTCGCTGAACTCAAATATTAGTGTTTCAAACTGGTAAATTGTATTACAACGATGATATTTTAAGTAAAAGTGAAGTTTTTTGCATTTTTTACAAACGAACGGCACTTTTATGGACTATATTATTGTTGTAATATGTTTTACTGTTTTAAAACACTAATATTTGTGTTTAGTGAAGTCTCCCGAGAATAACAGTACCCTCCATGTACAGGTTTTATGGTGTTTTGGAAAGTTAGAGAGTCACATATAAGGCTTGCGTTTCATTTTTTTCACATTGAAATTTGCTAGATTGGTTATGTTGCCTTTGAGAGCGTATGGTAGCCCAGGAATGAGAATTACTCCCATGATGGCATACCATTTGCAAAAGTAGACAACCCGAGGTATTGCAAGTGGGGTATGTCCAGTCTTTCTTAGTAGCCACTTAGTCACAAACACTGGGCAAATATTCATTTTTTGCTTTTTTCACACAAAAACAAATATGAACGCTAACTTTGGCCAGTGTTTGTGACTAAGTGGCTTCTAAAAAAGACTAAACATACCCCACTTTCAATACCTTGGCTTCTCTACTTTTTCAAATGGTATGCCATTATGGGGGTAATTCTCATTCCTGGGCTACCACACCGTCTCAAAGGTAACATTACTAATCTGGCAAATTTCAATTTGAAAATGGAACGTTCTATATTTGACCCTGTAACTTTCCAAAACACCATAAAACCTGTTAATGGGGGTACTGTTGTACTCGTGAGACATCGCTGATTAAAAATATGTGCATTTTGTTGCAGTAAAACCTAACAGTATTATGACATTTACAGCTAAAATGTGAGGCGGAACTACACATTTTTAAAAAATAAATACATTTCTCACAGTTTTTTTTATTTTATTCATAATAAATTATATTCCATATATGAATAGTTAATGGTAAATTAAAGCCCTGTTTCTCCTGAACAAAATGATATATAATAAGTGTGGGTGCATATAATATGAAAGAGGGGAACTACGGGTGAACAGACATATAGCGCAAATTCCAGTTTTTGTTTACGTTTTGTTTTGATCAGAACGTGCACTATTGACTCCGTCCTGACGGGGTTAAAAAAACAATCTACTTTTTAACCCCAGAGATGACCAGTGTTATTCACTAGAGTCTAAATAACCTTTCAACCAAATTAGCAATTTTAAAATTTAGAAATAGTCTAATCCTGTAAAAACTGAAAGTTAACATTTGGTGTTTGCTTTAAAATCAATTATTCTTAAAGCAAACAAAATGTCAGCGTCTATTTGATAGACAGGAAGGTGAGTCTACAATGGATTAAAAAATCTAGACAGAAAGAGTAGGAAATTACTCCAACTAGACTTAGTTTTTTTGTGTATTAGACTCAAATTTGCACCATTTCTTGTTGTTAATGGAGAACTCCAAGCGCCATAACCAGGATAGCAGGCCTCCCAACAACCCCACCTTTGGCAGGACAGTCCAAATTTCGGGACCCTGTCCCACTATCCTAATTTAATTCCATGGTGTCCAGCATCTGGGGACACCCTGGAACTGTTTTCAGGCAGCACAGCACAAGCTCATCATTAGATGTACTCATGCTGGGCAGCAGGTGCTAGGACCATAAAAGGAGCACTTTAGCAGCACTCCTGCATGGTCCTGAAGGCTGGGGTTGGGCCATTATGGGCATTATAATGATGCTCTTCCAGCAGGCCCGATTGGTGAGAGGTATGGTACAGTGAGCTACTGTTAGCTCCATCTAGGAACTTCTATAGCTCCCCTGCAACACCGGGTATCAGTAAAGAGAGCTTATGACTGCAGAGAGAAAGACAGGGTGAACCCCAGATAATAAGTCAAACTGTTAGAAAACAGTTTGACTTCTTACACTGGGGTGCGCCAAGTCACTCCTAGCACCATGCTGTAGTGGTTATGGTGCTCAGATTATAATGTCTAAATATTTTATGATGAGGCTCCTGCTGTAAAATATTGCTTTCATTGTTTTAGGTAAGTCTTGACATGGCTTACTTTTGCCGAATAGATAAACATGTTGGCCATACAGTTATATAAAGAAATATTCATGTGTATGTTAATGTGTGTTAGTGTGTGTAACTGTGTGTATGTGTATTTGCATGTGTGTCAGTGTTTGTATCTGTGTGTATGTGTATCTGCATGTTTGTCAGGTTGTGTATCTGTATGTCTGTATGTGTGTCAGTGTGTATCTGTATGTTATTGTATGTATTTGTGTATCTGTATGTTGCCAGTGTGTGTACCTGTGTGTGTATATCTGTGTGTGTATCTGTATAGAGTCAGTGTGTTTATCTGTGTATCTGCATGTGTATCAGTGTGTCTGAGTAGCCACGTGTCAGTGTTTGTATATACGTGTCTGCATGTGTGTCAGGTTGTGTATCTGTGTGTGTATTTGTGTCAGTCTGTGTCTGCATGTGTGTCAGTGTGAGTGTCAGTGTTTATATCTGTGTGTCTGCATGTGTATCAATGTGTGTGTGTGTGTGTACCTGTGTGTGTATGTGTATTACAGTCTGTGTGTGTGGCAGTGTATGTGTACATGTGCATACATCTCAGCATTCAAAACACAAACACTACACACAAGTACACTCTTGCATGCAAACATCAACACTACATGCAAACACAGTCATGCATTGAAACGTCAATACTACATACAAGCACACTTTTGTGTTAAACACCAAAAATATATATAAACACACCCCTGCATTAAAAAACAAACACTACACATAAATGCATGCTTGCATTCAAACGCTAACACCACATACAAGCACACCCCTACATTTGCACAGACATACTTCATACAAAAACATGCTTACATTCAAACACACAAACACTGCTTAGTACTAAATACAACCCTGCAAGCATGGAAAAATGGTAGAGCACCACCTGTCAAAACATTGTTGGAGTTGCAAGACAGATGGGGATCTATCGTTTGGCCACCCTTGCGCGGTCCAAAAAATATTGCACCTGTGCCCTCTCTACTTTAGTTCCGCTGCTGCGTTGGGGAGTGGAGGACGTGATTGCATGTCAGGAAGTGGGAGTGGGGGGCATGGTCCAGGGAAGCCCAATCAAATGCTTGCCCAAGCCCCAATAAATATTAAAGACGGCCCTGTGTATTGGTGGCCAGTTTATGTGTATGACAGTTTTGTGTGTATATTTGTGTGTGTCGCAAGAAGTTTGTCTCTAATTGCGGGGTCTGGACATTTTTTTTTAAATTGACCTTTTTTTTATTGGACTTCTGATGTCAGCTCTGTGTGAGAATGAGTATGTATGTGTGTGTGCATGAAATAAAGTGTGTGTGTGAGGTAGAATGGTTTTATAAATGATTTGGTGGGATATGAGGCAATTTACAAATTCTGTACAGTTAGAGTAAATTAGCCCTGTTTGCGGTTGCTGCAGGTGTGACTCTCACACAAGCATACAGGGAAAGGTGCTCATGATATCTGTATGAGGGCTTCATAACTGGGGGATGTAGAGTTGGGGTGGGTGGGGGGGATGTAGAGTTGGGGTGGGTGGCGGGGATGTAGAGTTGGGGTGGGTGGCGGGGATGTAGAGTTGGGGTGTCACTGCCTGTGTTGGGAAAATCCTGGCCCTGAGTAGAGTCAGTGATTTAAATATATAAATGCGTCCAAATGGCTGAGTGGAGCGATTGCGACATATGCCGAGTATGTCTTAATGGAGCAGCTGTGTGATTGGGGCTGACCAGCACTGGATAAAAGAAGAGCAAAGTTCTGTGATTGGTTGGCTTTATATAGGCTTTTTCCACCTTGAAGTTCATTCTGTGCAGAATCCTCGCAGGTCAAAGATGGATGTATTTTTTGTTGCATTGTTTTTTTTTATCTTTTATCTGAATTTTTGCGAATTGGGTGATTTTTTTTATTTAATAGTACGTCAGGATGTAATAGCTTTTTGGGGACAGAAGAAAAGAAGACTTTAGAAGAAAGAAGACATCAGATGGCTTAATTTTTTTTCCCCCACAGATTCATTGGATCCCCTTTCTATTATTATGGTGACAATGGCACAAATTTGGGGGATGGATAATGGCACTCCCATGTCCCTTGTATATTTTATTAGTAGCCCATACATGCTGCCCATGGGTGGTGTCTAGGGGGAATCTAGGTTCTGTAATGTGAAAAGTAGCTACCATCTGCTGACCATGAGTGAGGGGTAGAACATTTTTATTATTTGAATACCCCCCAAACCCTGGCTATTAGTGGGGGAAGAAGGGTGGACAGCAGTGGCGTACATACCAGGGTCGCAGGGGTCGCGGCTGCGACCGGACCCGGCCCACCAGGGGGCCCGGCCGCACCTGCGACCCGGTATGTAGCCACTGGGCCAGCCTCTTCTCCTGGGGGGCCCTAGAGCCGGCCACCTCCGGGCCCCCCCGAGGCTGGCCCTGCTGCCAGCCGGCTGGCCGGTCCTGCGGACGCGCGAGGGAGCACTCTCCCCTGAGTGCTTCCTCTTCAGCTCCCTCGCGCGCCGCGTAGGGATGCCGGCGCCGGAAGATGACGTCATCTTCCGGCGCCGGTATCAGTACGCGGCGCGCGAGGGAGCTGAAGAGGAAGCACTCAGGAGAGAGTGCCCGCCTGACTGCCCGCCGGGTGACCGGACCCCCAGGAGCCCAGCAGCACCACTGGACCCCAGGGAATCCCCTCAGCACTCCAAAAGGTTAGGAGGCTGGGGGGATTAAATACAAAAAAACGTTAGTGTTAGTGTGTGAGTGTTAGTGTGTGTTAATGTTAGTGTTAGTGTGTGTGAGTGTTAGTGTGTGTTAGTGTAAGTGTGTGTTAGTGTAAGTGTTAGTGTGAGTGTGAGTGTTAGTGTTAGTGTGTGTTAGTGTGAGTGTTAGTGTGTGTTAGTGTTAGTGTGTGTTAGTGTTAGTGTGTGTGTGTGTGTGTGTGTGTGTGTGTGTGTGTGTGTGTGTGTGTTAGTGTTAGTGTGTGTGAGTGTTAGTGTGTGTTAGTGTGAGTGTTAGTGTGTGTTAGTGTGTGTGTGTGTGAGTGTTAGTGTGTGTTAGTGTGAGTGTGTGTGTTAGTGTTTGTGTCTGCTAGTGAGTGTCTGTGAGTGTGTTACTGTGTGTGACTGTTACTGTGTGTGTTTGTGTGTGTGTGTGTGTTAGAGTGTGTGTGTCTGCTAGTATCAGTGAGTGAGTGTGTGTCTGCTAGTGAGTGTCAGTGATTGTGTTACTGTGTGTGTCTGTTACTGAGTGTGTTTGTGTGTGTGTTAGTGAGTCTGTTTGATGTCTGTTAGTGAGTGTGTGTTTGTCAGTGAGAGTGTATGTTTTGTAAGTGAGTGTGTATGTATGTCTGTCGCTGAGTGTGTCTCTGTCAGTAAATGTGTGTGTCTGTTAGCTAGTGTGTATGCGTCTGTTCGTGAGAGTGTGTGTGTGTCTTCAGCACTTACCTTTCTCCAGCGCAGGGGAACCCTCCGCCTCTCAGCTCCGAATGCGCATACGCGGCAAGAGCCGCGCACGCATTCAAACGGCCCATAGGAAAGCATTACTCAATGCTTTTCTATGGACGTTCAGTGTCTTAGAATCGCGGAAGCGCCTCTAGCGGCTGTCAGTGAGACAGCCACTAGAGGCTGGATTAACCCTCAGTGAAACATAGCAGTTTCTCTGAAACTGCTATGTTTTCAGCTGCAGGGTTAAAACCAGAGGGACCTGACACCCAGACCACTTCATTGAGCTGATGTGATCTGGGTGTCTGTAGTGGTCCTTTAAGTGTGTGCATCTGTATGCACTGGCGTACATACCGCGGTCGCAGGGTTCGCAGCCCTGCAACCCCTGCGACCAGGTGCCCGCCGGCCCCGGTCCGCCAGAGTAAGCGCGGGGGGTTGGGGGGGGCCCACGGATCAATTTTCGCACCGGGGCCCCATGGGTCATGTGTACGCCACTGGTGGACAGTGATCTGTCTACCCTCCATTATATCTTTAAAGTCCCACACCTGATGCCCACAGGTGAGGTCATGGGTAAACTATGTCCTCAACATTGATGCAGTCTTTCTCTAGTTTTTAATGTTCAGCAGATATGCGGCAGATGGAGACACAAAAGAGGACCACAACCTCCTTTACAGTAATATAGGGCTCATGTTGACTACCTTAGGCTTATAGCTGCCACATGGTTAACCCTCTCACTGCCAAGTATTCAAATATCTGCCCAAAATAAAAAATAAAAATTTCATTTGTCTAGCAGCATTTGGTCTGGCAGAAATCCAGACAATGTTCAGGATCATTTAGAGTTTTCTTTGGAAAATCCAGATATTGTAAAATAGTGTGAAAAATATCTGCATTTTGCATTACTAATGGTTATGGCCATTCGGAGTTTTTTTTTTTTGTTTTTTTTTAATTCTTTATTTTTGTAGTGCGGGTGGGTACAGAGTTACTTCAAACGCCACAACAGCGTGTATCAACGTATAACAGCATATATATAAGAGTTTGACTGTGGCATGCAGAATCGCACAATTTTTCTTTTTTGATTTAATACAATCGCTAGGTTTATCAAGCTAAGAAGTTGCACATACTTTCGATAGATAACAAGCCAGTAACTTATAATTAATGATGTATATAGCATGCATAAACATAAGATATAGCATGGTTAAAAGAGTAAAGGAAAAGCGTTATTTGCCGGGCTATATAGCTAAACATGCATTTCTATGTGGTAGGCAAAAGAAACTATTGTAATCAACATTAGCTAGTATAGGCTGCTTAGAGAAATCTAAAAGCATATTTTTCACAATTTAGGCAGAGTCAAATAGTCCAGTACACATAGGCTTTGGTACTTAAGACTATACATATAAGAGAAAACAATAGTAGGTATATGGATAGTTAGATCACGTTGGTACTAAGGTGTGTATCACGTTACAAGAGACATCTTAGAGGAGTGCCAGGGAACACATTTAGGCTGAGCCATAGAAAAATTATAAGACAAAACCATCAGTACTAAGCTGACTAATAGCGAGTAGGTCGACATAATTAGGGCAGTTAATGTAGCGATCACTAGAGTCACTTAACCCACGCCAGTTGCAGGTATATGGTTGTCTCCCCTTGCGTCGTTGTGTAGGCCTGCCTGCCCGCCACAGTGAGGGTCGATCTCTCGGTGTGAGGATAAGATCCGTGGGTAGTCCATTGGGGGCTGCTGGATACTCCGATTTGTGAGGCGTAGGGTGGCCTCCGCGGCCCAGCTGTACAGGTTACGGGAAGGCCCTCTTTCAGAACGCCTTTGCATAATGGAGGCTGCCGATCTCTTAGGCCGCGGGCCTCTTGGTCGTCCCGTTTGTCGGGTTCTTGACCCTGAAGGGTGGCGCCTTGCGGTGGGCAGTAGTGGACCAGGTATTACTTTTAAGCTGGCTCTTTCATGCTTGGGTTTCTGTGGGTTGGGGCCTAGTCGCCTGCTCCGAGGCCTATCAGCCTCGCGGTGCGGGTCACCAGGGGGTAGGTTCTGCTGCTTAGTAGTCGCTTTCTGCTTCCCCTGTGTCCCCGTCCATCCACCCCACAGTCGTTGCCACAAGGCTCCAAAGAGTTCATCCAGCCGCTTTTCATAATTGTCCAGTAGGTTGTATGTCGTCGGTATGGCAGACGCCATTTAGCTCTGGCTGTGTAGCAGTGTGGTGAGGCAGGGTCAGGTAAGTTCCCTGGCTCATTTTGTCGTCTCGTGGTCGGGTCTGTAGGCATAACGATTGTGCCGGGATATCCTTCACCGGCAAGGGGGGGAAACGGGGTTCTCAGCGCTTCCCGCTGGACTGCTCGCAGGGAGGTCGGCCGCCTCTCCCACGCTTGCATCCGCAGGTAGGCCTCCACGGTTTGTCAGCTGCAGCGTTTCTCACCGAGCCCGGCTGGTCACCCAAATGTGTGGCGGGGTAACGCCGATTATCTGGTGCATCTAATTATTATTTTCTTTGCGTTTTAGTAGTGTTATGTAGCTGTTTGTAGATTTCTGCTCTGAGCTCTGTTGTAGTGCGACCAGCTCGCTCGACGGCCAGGCCCCGCCCCCCCATCAAAGAGTCGGCCATTCGGAGTTTAGTGAATAACATTGTAAATAGTGACATTAATCCCACTATTAACCCCATTAAGGACCGGACTGTTTTTGCGATGTTGTACATTTGCGACCAGGCATCTTTTTACACTTTTGTGGTGTTTGTGTTTAGCTGTAATTTTCCGCTCTCTCATTTACTGTTCCCATACAAATTATATATTGTTTTTTTTCAGGACAAAAGGGGCTTTCTTTACATACCATTATTTATATAATCTCATGTAATTTATTTTTTTTAAAAATGAAAAGATATGATGAAAAATTGAAAAAAAATATGTTTTTTGACTTTTATGTGAAAAATATTTTACTCATCTACAAAAGCAAATTAAAAAAACTGCTAAATAGATTAAAAATGTTGTCCTGAGTTTAAAAATACCCAGTGTTTACATGCTTTTTGCTCTTTTTTTGCATGTTATAGGGCTATAAGTACAAGTAGGATATTGCGGTTTCAAAACATACATTTTTTAAAATGTCTCAATTGTGACATTGTAACACTATTATCTGTCATAAATCTCTGTATAACACCCCACATTTTAAAGTAGACAACCCGGGGTATTCAATATGGGGTATGTCCAGACTTTTTTAGTAGCCACTTAGTCGCAAACACTGGCCAAAGTTAGCGTTCATATTTGTTTGTGTGTGAAAAAAGTAAAAAACTAAACTGAACGCTAATTTTGGCCAGTGTTTGTTACTAAAAAAGACTGAACATACCCCATTTGCAATACCTTGGGTTGTCTTCTTTTGCAAATGGTATGCCATCATGGGGGTAATTCTCATTCCTGGGCTACCATACGCTCTCAAAGGCAACGTAACCAACCTGGCCATTTTCAATGTAAAAATATTTGACCCATATATTTGACCCTGTAACTTTCAAAAACGCTATAAAACCTGTACATGGGGGTGTACTGTTATACTCAGGAGACTTTGCTGAACACAAATATTAGTGTTTCAAAACTGGAAAATGTATCACAACAATTATATCATCAGTAAAAGTGCTGTTTGTGTGTGAAAAATGCAAAAAAAGTCACTTTCACTGACAATATGATCGCTGTGATATGTTTTACTGTTTTGAATCAGTAATATTTGTGTTCAGCGAAGTCTCCTGAGTAAAACAGTACCCCCCATGTACAGGTTTTAGGGTGTTGTAAAACTTTACAGGGTAAAATACAGTGCTAGCAAATTAAATTCTCTGGACTTTCGACCTGGGTTGGCAGGCAGGTCCCTCAAATTGCAATCAATAAAATTACTTAATTATGTCAAAATATTACATAAATACACATGTAGAATTTAAATATATATGCATATTTATATATTTAAAGTCTATGTGTATATTTATATAATTATTTATGTAATTTTGTATATGGACATATGTATAGTTTGTATTCTTTTTATTTATTTATATATACATAGATATATACAATTTCATTCTAAGTGTATTTTGATATAAATATATATATATATATATATATATATATCAAAATACAGTTAGAATAAAATTTCATATAGATATATAATTTTTTTTAATTTTTATTTTTATTATTATTTTTAAAAAAAATTATTTAATTTAAATTACTTATTATTTGTATTTTATAATAATATATATATATATGCACTATATATAGTTATCATATATATTATGTATATACGTGTGTAATTGAATTATAAGTGTATTTTTATATTAATATATGTACATATTAAAATAAAAATACACTTAGTATGACATTATATATATGACATTATATATATATATATATGTCTATATATCATATATATATATACATATATATAATTTATTTTTTTTATTAACATTAACTTTATTTTTTTTAAATGATTTTAGCACAGACAGTCCCCCTGCAGGCAGACACGTGGACACCTATTGTGACCATGTGATCACTCTGTTAAGCGATCACATGGCCACAGGGGTCCTAATCCGACATGGGGAGACTGTCTGGGCTGCAGGCAGTCTCCCCACACCGGGACCAACGCCGATCACCACCGGGGGAACTATCGATCGGGTAAGTAACTAAGACCGTTAGGACGGTTCAGGACCGTCAGCGGTCGGCAATGCAAAAATGCAGATGGCGGTCCTGAACCGTCCTCGGTCCTTAAGGGGTTAAAACCAATACCATACAAAAAAAATACATTAGAGAAATAACTTAAATAGCATAAACACAAGTTTAGGGCCATACAGCAAATCAGGTATGATTGTTTTTTTTTATAGTATTTCATTTTATTGCAAACCTTTTCTTCAAAGGTCCTTATCCCCCTAGAGTTATCACCCAGAAAACCATGTACAACAGTCATTCCTTCCCCAATCCTAATTATTGTTAATATAACTATTTAATTTACCTGTGATAGAGGTAATGTAAAGGATTAATCCCCCAACATGCAATTCATTTAAAGTATGAAGAATTGTGTGGTTTATTTGCACTAATAATAAGCATGTGCTTTGCTCCTTCTCTTTTTTAAATCCACAGTTTCTATATTTCAACAAATTAAGAAATGCTAATTAAAAAGTAATTTTGCGAACAAATACGATATTAAAAAATAAAAAAAGTAACAATAAGAAAACCTCTTGCTCATTTTATTGGCTACTCTCCAAGCTAATACAAAGCTTCATTCTTTAGGAAGACAAAATCATTTCTGGCAATTTTCTCCTTATAACTATTTGTGCCAGCAATTTAGGTTAAGAAAGAAAATCTGATCTGCTATTATTTGACTGTAGAATAAGGGCCATTGTCCTCTCAAAGCCAGTCATTGCTAATTTGTTTTTATGACTCCTACTTTTAGAAAATAAGGATTGTCTGGAATATGTCATATGGTCCAGATCTTTTATATAATTTCCTAAAGGAGTTGTCTCCTATCTTATAATAAAAGATACATTGTGCATTTTATTTTCACGTCTACTTTTCCCATATGACTGTTATTATTGCCAGAACTTACATTTTCAAGATCAAAGCAGAGGCATCTTGTGGAGACATTTGCAGAATCATGTTTATTGAGTTCTGAGCTTGAGAAATAAAAAATAAAAAAAATAATTGACTCAAGTTTTGGATAATTTCAAAGCTACAGAAATGAGTGAACATTGCCATGTGCTGAGATGACAAAATGTGCAACGTTAATGTGCACAATATTTGTCAAAACATTAAATCCCTGAAGATGGTTGTGACAATAAAAAAGTTATTCACTAAAGTGAGAATTCAAAGGGAATTCAAAGTGAATTTCAAATTTAAAGAATTACTCCAAGCACCATGACCACTTCAGAAGGTGCCTGGAGTCTTTATGTGCAGCATTTCACTACAGTGGCTGCACCCACTGAGTTTAAGCCCCTTCTTGGTGGATGTGTAATGCCAACTCCGGTGGTGTCATTGTGACATCATTAGCCAAGCCAGAACATGAGTTTGTAGGCTGGATAATATGAATTCTGTGCTTTTTGTTTATCTGCCTTCAGCACGCACAGCATGCTTGTGACAGACTTCCAAATGTTGAATATTTTTTAAATTTGTGGGAGTAAGGAGGATAGAAAGGCTTAATCTAGCAAAAATCAGTATTTCCTTAAACCACTGCTTTTTAGTAGCAGTAACAATTTAATGAAAGTACAAGGAGTGGTGCAGCGCCTAAAGTGTCCTTAAAAATATATATAAAAGCAGGGAGAGGAAGAAAAAAAAGGGAAAATATATAGTGTAGTATGTCACTGCCCAAATAAATAGAATAAAAGAAAAGAAATACACTCACAATTTCCTGGAGCTAAAATTGTAGCCATTTAATGCCAGAGTAGCCGAGCTGAAAGCATAGCTGAATAATTCCTGTTTGGCGATATGGCCCTTAAAAATTTGAAAAGCTCTTTGAATTAACTTTGAATTCTCGCTTTACTAAATAACCATGTGAGAGTTTTTACCTTAGTACTGTAGATTGATTACACTCTTTTCTGTACAGTCAGCAATTGAGAAAAGTGTGACAAATAATCTAAATATCACAATATATTTGGCAATGTGAGAGTTAGCTCATAAAATTATTGATTTAGCCACTTCCCCATGAAAACCCATTTTGTGTTCCCCTATATCATTTGACGCATAAATAGAGACCATTCTACTGTAACGACTCCTTTGTTTAAGCGGAAATGTTTATCCACATTCCCTGTACCTTTCTCTGCAAGCTCCAGCTGTCCACCGTTCTATTGCCTGCAAGGCACTTCACACAAAGCAGTGCACCTTATTAAAATACAGGGGATTGTAGCCTCCCCCGAGGCTTGTGTAGCCTAAACATCAAGAGTTTGTGTCTTGGCAACTTTTTAAATGGTCCCTGTGTGTAATAGTTTGTGTGCCTATAAGACAAATGTGTCCCTTGATAAAATGCTATTCCATTTTTCATTTATTTATTTAACAATATTTTACCAGGAAGAATAATACAAGATTGATATAATTTTTTATATGTCCACAATAGCACTTACAATATCTAACTGATGTGTGCAGAAAGAGCGACCTACCTTTGAATAGGGCTCAATATAATGGGCTTATAACTTATAACAGGTCAGCTCGTGCTAAGGCTCAGCTGGGGACATTTTCTGACCACCAGAGATATTATGAATTATTGAATCAAGGCAGTGGTTGAACTGAAGTAGAGAGGACCCTGGTGCAAGAGGTTTTTTAGTGCTCTCTGTGTAGCTCCAGGAGAAATAAAAACAATAAAAGGAAGTATACTCACAAAAAGAGAGCTAAGTAAAGTTTTGCTCAAACATATACAGCTTCAGTGGTATCTTCCCCACCAAGGATATTGAAGTATGAATCCTCCAAATAAAATCTTTAAAGATAAATTCAGGAAGGCACCAATTCGATAAAAGACTAGTTTTATTTGAAACCAATATAATTAAACCAAAAGTACATTTCTTTGCAGAGAATTGCTTTATAATGGGCTTGAAGTCAATGGTCTTCATGGTGTCAATACTGGTGATTAATCCACCTAAACATTTTAATAAAGAGGGTTTAAAGGTTATGAATACATTTCCTGTAATAATATACTAGAAAGTTGTCAAGCCTATGAGGCCCCTATGTCTGTGGAGCCCCTGGGCAACTGCCCAGCATCCCCATGCTCTGGAAGGGAGCACCAACATTATAGCTTTCCTAGGTCACCTCTTCTTTGATTTAGCTTAAAGGAACACTATAGTCACCTAAATTACTTTAGCTAAATAAAGCAGTTTTAGTGTATAGATCATTCCCCTTCAATTTCACTGCTCAATTCACTGTCTTTTAGGAGTTAAATCACTTTGTTTCTGTTTATGCAGCCCTGCATGAAAAAAAAAACTGGTTTCACTTTCAAACAGATGTAATTTACCTTAAATAATTGTATCTCAATCTCTAAATTGAACTTTAATCACATACAGCACATACAGGAGGCTCTTGCAGGGTCTAACAAGCTATTAACATAGCAGGGGATAAGAAAATCTTAATTAAACAGAACTTGCAATAAAGAAAGCCTAAATAGGACTCTTTTTACAGGAAGTGTTTATGGAAGGCTGTGCAAATCACATGCAGGGAGGTGTGACTAGGGTTCATAAACAAAGGGATTTAACACCTAAATGGCAGAGGATTGAGCTGTGAAGCTGCAGGGGCATGTTCTATACACCAAAACTGCTTCATTAAGCTAAAGTTGTTCAGGTGACTATAGTGTCCCTTTAAGCAGACTTTCCACATCCACAATAGATACATCAGTTTCATCACTGTTGGATTCCATTCATTGGCTGAAAAAAGAGTCTCCAGATATAAATGTTTTAATGTTTGAATTCTCAGCAATATTCACTGCATTTTCAAGTAAAGTTAAAGACGTTCTGTTCCCAAAAATCAACATTATGTAATAAGTTTTTACATAGTTCACTGTGTGTGAATCTGTTTCTATGTATTTATTTTTCTGAGTGCTGCAGTTTTCATAAAACATATATAAGAGAAAAGTAGGGACTTGTGTTGACAACTTAATAATGGGTGTGGCTTAAATCAAAGTTCTATTTCAGGTAAACACAATTCATTAGAAAACATAATAAATATCAATAAAGGTAAATGGCAAGGAGAGGCGTATAATAATCAAGATGCAGAGAACACGAGGGAAGGAAAAAAATGACAGGGCTGATTAATTCTTTAAAAGTGCCGTACATATTGATCCACAGTCATGACCTTGTGTTTTACAATGACCCACTGCCTCCATTGGAGGTGTTACAATATATAGAATGAGAAACCTTTTGTTTATTTTATAGAGTGGATAATTGAGAAAATAATGTGTTTTCTTTACCTGCCAGAAGGTTGTAATTTAAAAAAAAAAAATGACTTTAATGATTGTCTTCATTTAGACAAAGACTTAAATTACTATTCAGAAAAACGTCTTTGACATTCATGAGGCTTTATATCATGTTAAACACCTTTCATGCACCTGAAAACACTATTGAAAACAAACTGAATGGCAAAATAATTGAAAGCACCTTTCTTAAAACATCAAACACTGTTTACACTTCCTTGATCCTACATTTCCAAGAATTTTGAGGCCTCCTTTTTTCACTCACACCAATTATAGTAGAGTTTCTTATAACAGTGGCTGTACCTTGAAGTTTCCTCTGGTTTTTTTTTCTCCATTCCTCAGTGATCCATTGGTTGCTCCTTTTTTTAGTTGAAAGAACATGAAATCATCGGTGAGTCTTCACAATTCCAGTACAAAAGAGTTGTGTTCTGCTCTTTAGACAAAATAAAGTATGGTCTTAGTTCACACCACACATCTAATGCAGATGTCATTGTCTATACCCCAGCACATGGCTCAGACAAAGGTCAGCTGTGCTCTGCTTTGACTTCTGGCAACGTGATATTAGGGGAAATGTGAGGTGAATTCACATGATGGACAATGACCAAATCTGATCTAGTAAATCTTCTACTGCACACTGCATTTTATCACATTGCTCATGTTGCACTGAAGCATAATTTGATGCTGCATTCAAGATAAATCTCACTCAAAGACCAGAACAGTAAAGTACAAACTGTGGTTTGGCTGTAAAACAGAGCTTGCCATTTTATCCACTCTACCTTACTGTATCTGACCTTCAAGGCCAGGTGGTAAATAGATATGCTATGAAAGTGAGATAAAGAGATAAGCAGGTAGATTGTGCTGGTCCAGGCTATATTCATTGTAGCTGTTATATTTACGAGTAAACCTAAACACTGTATGAATGGTCATATTACTAACGTGTAACAGAGTCTGCCCCTTCCTCTCAAATGGATTCATGCCCACAGGATTCATTATTGGATATTATAGAGCCTGAGGAGGAGGAAGCTGCTAAAGGGGAAGACTCTGAGGAGGAGCATCAAATGTCTTTATGTTTGAATGACAGAAGTTTACTTCAGGGTAGGAAGAAGAGAATTTGTAAATCAAAAGTGATTTATTCCCCGTCATCCACCAGAGGGAGCAAGAAAGCTAAAGTTGCAGGGAAAAGGAAGAAGACATCTTATCAGGTCACTGAAATGGAGCAAGTATTGAGTCAGCATTTAGGTTACTTCCTATACATCCCGACTGTTTTCGTTCATTGGGTTTTCAATTCGAAGGAAAATTTTATTTTGACAAATGTATGCTTATGGGTTGTTCCGCTTCTTGTTTTTATTTTGAAAGCCTGGTACATGTTTACACTTTCTAGGTATAATTATTGATTCTGAACGAATGGAGTTTTGTTTGCCTGAAGATAAGATTGTCAGAATGAGGTGTGAAATTTCTCATTTATTAGATGTTAATAAAATGACAGTTAATAAATTGCAGTCTGTGTTAGGTTTACTAAATTTTGCTTCAAGAGTAATGCCAATGGCTTGGGCTTTTTCCAGACACATGTCCAGAGCTATTGCTGGTTTTAAAAATATGCATCACCATCTTAGAATTCTAGACGGATTAAAGAACATTTACATGTTTGGAATGCTTTTTTATGCAACTTTAATGGTTCCACGATTTGGCAAAGTGATTTTGTATCCAATTGGGATTTGGATATTTTCACGGATGCAGCTGGTTCTCAAGGCTTTGCCATATACTTTCATGGTAGATGGGCAGCAGCTGGTTGGCCCCGGACGTGGGTTGAGAATGGTTGGACAAGAATGATTACTCTTTTGGAGCTATTTTCGATAGTCGTAGCCCTGGAGGTTTGGGGCTCGAAATTAGCAAACAAAAGGATTACTTTTCATTGTGACAGTTTAGAGGTGGTTTGGGTAATCAATTCTCTTAGGACAAAATGTAACCCAGTGATCGATTTATTGAGACGATTGGTTTTTATTTGTTTGGTAAATAATATATGGGTAAACTCGAAGCATGTAAGTTGGAAAAGTAATTGTATAGCTGATGCTTTGTCCCGTTTTGACTTCAAGTCTTTTAGATCCCTTGCACCTCTAGCGGACGAAGTTGGAAAGAGGCTGCCAGAACACATCTGGGAGCTAACTTCACCAAGATAAGCCATTTGTTGGGTTTATCGTTATCTACAACCACTTGGAGAGCATACTTGAAGGCATGGGAAGAATGGAAGCGGTTTATGGTTAATTTAAATAGTGACGCTACTGATCCCACTATACAGGATGCAATTAAATATGTTGTTACAAAAATTCAGCCTGGTGTATCCAAGTTTTCATTTAAAAGAGCCCTATTAGGCATTTCTTTTTTCCTTAAAGTATTGGGGAAAAAGTCTGTTTTTAAAGAATCTGTTATTCAGCAAATGTTAAAAGGGGCTTGGTTAAAGAAAGCACCAGTCCAAGATAACAAGTCCCCTATCTCTTTTCAATTATTGGGTGATTTGGTAAATAAATTGAGCTCCATTTGTAGAGATACATTTGAGACCCAGCTTTTTACCACTGCTTTTATTTAAGCGTTTTTTGGAGCCATTAGAATCAGCTAATTTGTTTCTGCTAACAAGTTTTGCCATTCGGGTATCCAATTTAAGGATGTACATTTACAAGATGGGATTTTTAAATTTTTATTAAGAAGATCAAAAACTGACCAGTAAGAGAGTGGTCAATGGGTTCAGTTACAAGCTATACATCATTCGTTATGCTCAGTTAAGGCAGTCAGGGCTTATTTAAGTATTCGTCAAAAGGGTCAAGGTAGTTTTTTAATACATCGATCAGGGGTCCCTCTTTCTGAATTTCAATTTTGAAAAGTTCTTCAGTTATCATGTAAAGGGTTGGGTATTGTTGATAAAAGGATTACATCTCGTTCGTTTCGTGTAGGTGCTGCAACAGGGGCTGTATCACATGGTCTATAGAATGAGTCAGTTAAGAAAGTGGGTCGATGGTCCTCGAGCAGATTTTAAATGTATGTTAGACCTTAATGCTTTCTGTTATGTTAACTTATTTTTTCTTGTTCAGATAAAACCTGTGATTATATGGATAGTAGGCCATTCTTTCATCCACTGAGCACATAGAAGAGCTGTGGAGAGGTCATATGGCAAGAACTTGAGTATTGATAATGAGACCGCTTTAATTTATTGGGTTGGTTTAAGGGGTTTATTAAGGGATGATGTTTGTAAAGTTTTGCAAAGCTGTTTTGGCCAAATTCCTTGGCCACATGTTATTATTTTTCATTATGGTGGGAATGATGTAGGCAGAGTCAAATCAGTGGTTTTATTTCATCAACTTACAGAGGATTTTTTTCAATTTAAGCAAATGTTCCCGGACTCGCTAATTATTTGGTCTGAAATAGTCCCAAGGTTAATTTGGTTGCGCAATACTAAGCTTAAAGCATTAAAGAGAGTTCGGCGCAAGCTCAACAAAACCATGGAGAAATTTATGCCATCAGTTGGTGGTTTTAATTTTCACCATGTCGATATTGAGAGGAAGTGCGAAGGTTTGTTTATAAGGGATGGCATTCATTTATCTGATGTCGGTTTGAATATTTTTTAAAATGATTTACAGTGCATGATTGATAAGGCCATGGTCTGGTGGGGTGGGCTGCAGCATTAGTTGCATGCTGCAGCTTGTGGGGTTGAGGTCACCTGCCTAATTTAAAGGGGGGTGGACTAGCTGAGTTTCGTTATCATTTTGTTTAAGTTCTGGCTAATAGGGCAGAACTCTGGTGAGTTATGTGTTAAATCTCTGGGGGTTTAAAGACCAGAGATGTTTGGTTACAAATTACATGTTGTAAAGTAAATAAGTTAAGTTTGTAATAATTTGGAAACTAAATAAAAGACCACAGTCTTTTCAGCACACATCTGAGTCTCTGTTTTTATTATTATATTTCTGTGACTTACTATGTTATGTATTACTTTGTTGTTATTATGTGTCGGTCTGAATTAACCCCTGCTGAGCACAAGAATGTACCTAGTAAATTGACTAGGTACACATGTGCGTCGCAGGGTTATTCAGGGGTCAAGGTGTGGCGAGCATCTCTATCAGGCTGTTGCGATGCCCTTGTGAACGTTCACGCAGTACACTCACAGAATTGATGGTTATAATATAGCCTCAGGGTGCCTCCCCTTAGATATATGGGGGGCTGATCCAAAGATCTGCTCCTGCTCCCTTTGGTGTATGCCAGACTCGGGATAATTTTCAGGATTTAAGGTAGGTATTAAAAAGTAACACTTTATTTTCAAATAAAAACCATACCAAAAAAAAGGTTCTACATGTTTTGTCCAAAATAGGACTTCCTCAGAGACCAAAGTAAGTGAAAATAATAATAATAAACAAATTAAAACAATACAAAATCTAAAAGATTTCCTAGAGGGGAATAGCAGCATTCCTACCCCTCCCAGAGTCCAGCCATATATAGCTCATCCCAAGTTTACTGGTGTTCCATGAGTGGATCATGATTCCCACCTGTCTGTAATTTCTTTTCCCAGGTCTTTTCTCTACAGTCATCATTCATCACATTGTAACGTCACTTCGGGCACGACCACTCTTGTCCACTGGAAATTACGTATGTATTCCATGTTGCCGTCATTTTACGTTCCACTGCCAATCCAACATGGCGGCCACCATATGCATTCCAATGTTTTATCTTCCTGCTCTGCCATCCAATGTTCCTGAGAACTCTTGAGAATGCAAAGTGAATGTTAAAAAAGATAGATAGTTAGATAGATAGATAGATAGATAGATAGATAGATAGATAGATAGATAGATAGATAGATAGATAGATAGATAGATAGATCCAAGTACAGGTCATAAATAAAATATAATTTCTATGTTAACTTTCAAAGGAATGAAAGAACCTCGAAATGCATATTTAAATGTATGTTACACATGTGCGATAATTGTTGACATGTTATATTTAAGGAACATTTGATTAACTCAAGGTTAACTTGAATTATTTGTCTCTTCAGTGTGTAACATGTGGGTGGCACCTGGGAGATCCACACAACATGTATCCTGTCATATTATACTACAGAACAACATCAAATAATTATTTCACCTTTACTACCATTCACCTTCACCATTCACCATCATTTTTAACAGGATAGTTATAAGCCCCTAATAATTCCAAACATAGTGCTATTGCAATTTTTCTGTAAATTTAAAAGATAAGTACATATTATATCACATAATCATCCTGTAGTCTTGTAATTTACTGATATAACCTCATCCTGTGAATTATATGATTTAGAATCTCCTCTGAATTTCCCTTGATGCCGTTTTTCATGAGACTTCCCACTGTACAAAAACATTGTCTTCTAATCTCCACTCTCTGTACAAATCATAAGCTTTCATGTTTGCTATTTGTGCAGGTCAACTTACTTTCTTTTTTTTTGTTTTCTTTTTTTTTTTGTTTCAGACTATACACGCCTCTTTGTAAATTCAGATATGTCATCATATATGGCCAGGTATCTTAGTCATCATGAACGTTTGCTGGCTCGTCTCAAAAAAACAATTAACTACATGACCCAGATTGAACTTTTTTTTTTCCCTCTCCTTCATCCTCCCTCTCCCTCTCCCTCTCCCTGCCTCTCTCTCTCCTTCCTTTCCTGTTGCCTATTGTTATTCATTGGAGGGAATTCTAACATCGAGAAAGGAGGAGAGGAGAGGAGAGAAGAACCAGAAGAAGAGTGAAAGAAAGAAGAGGGAAAAACTGCCAAAAACAAAAGAAAAAACATCCTAACCCCATTCATACTCCCATTCACACCATTCCTTACTGCTACCTTTTTTTTTTTTTTTTCATTTTATTTTTGAGGAGATATCTACTATTTTATTTTATTTATTTCTTTATTTTCTTTCTTTTCCTTCTCATCTTTTTCCTCTTTCTTCTGCCCTTCTTTTTATTTATTTATCCTTTTTCCTTTCTTTTTTCTAACTTACTACCAAGTCAGTTCGGTCTCTAGTTTCTCCAAATTTTTGAGCCAATCTTCCCACTTATCAAGTTCTTTATATTGGTTTTTAATTTTGTTCATCCCTATTTCCATTTGAATCTGGTATTTTAATTGCTGAATAAGCTGTATCTTTGAAAATATTTGTGTCTTTTTCCAGTTCCTAGCAATAATGATCTTTGCTGCTATTAAGCAATGTGTTGTCAAAATTTGGTTCATTCTACTAAGAGCGGGCCACCTTATATGTAGTAACATCATATCTGGAGTGACTTTTATTCCTACTCCGTTTAGACTGTATAATAGTGAGTTAGTCATAAATCAAATGGGAGTTACTCTTTTACAACTCCACCAAATGTAGAGATAATCTCCTTTCTCTTTTCCGCATCTCCAGCAAAAATCGTTGTTATTATTAAACATTTTCGATATTTTTGAAGGCACCAGATACCAATTATTAATCACTTTAAAGTGAGTTTCCAACAGAGAGAGACAATGTACATATTTATTTGTTTTTGATATAGCATCGAACCATTCTTCTAATTCTATAGAGCATTTCAGAGTTTTTTCCCAGCTTTTTATTGCCGTTGGGCGGTTCTCTATTTTTATTGTATCGCATAATTTTGTGCATTTAGCAAAAAGGTTTTTAGAATCTTTTTTAGAGAATATCACTTTTAAGACATTATATGATTCTCCGCTGTTTATAAAAATGTTATGCTTCAAATAATTCCCAACTCTCAAATAAGAGAAAACCTCTCTATCTGGGAGGAGAAATGTCCTTGTCAATAGCTCGAAAGTCTTTAACTCACCATTCAGCATTAAGTCTTCGACCTTCCTGATATTTACATCTCTCCATACCTTTAATGAGATATTACTTATATCTATTTCAAGACTCTCTATATTTTGAAAACCCAGAATCTTATTTTTAATATCTGCTTTCTTCTTTATTTTTTCCCATATAGGAATAATTTGATTCAGCACAAATGATAATGAGTAGTCATATACTTTGTTATTCCATATGATGTTAGATAAGTTTTTGGATTGGCATAAATCTATTTCTATCCTCCCCCAAGCCTCTTTTAGGTATATCTCCCTTTGTAACATTGCAATATGGTAAATTATTCCGGTTTCATAAAATCTTTCAATGTCTGGGAAACCTAGTCCCCCTTTGTCTATATTACAGCTCATAGTTTTTAATTTGATTCTAGGTTTTTTTCCCCTCCACACAAAATTGGCAAAAGAAGATTTAATAATTTTTATCCAAGATATAGGAATAGATAATGGTAACATCCTGAATAGATAGATCCACTTAGGGAGCACATAATATCTCAGAGTATTAACTCTGCCCCACCACGATATCTCTACCTGGCGCCATTCCTTTAAATCTTTATTTGTGTTTTTCAAAAGATGAATAAAATTAGATTCCATAATTCTTTCTAATTTTTTATTTATTCTTATCCCCAAGTAGATAAATTCTTCTGGTTGAGCAAATGTATATTTATTTTGTAGTTATGTAGTTTAGTTGTGATTATCTTATCTGAAGATAAATTCCTATACATTGCGGTAGATTTAGAGAGGTTCAATTTATAATTAGATACTTTGCTGTATTGTTCTATTTCTGTTATAACATGTGGGAGGGATTTTTCTGGGTCGGCAACATATAAAAGAGTGTCGTCCGCGTACAAAGAAATCTTTAAGTCCCCTTTTGAAATTGGTAGGCCCTTGATTAATATATTTTGTCTAATTTATGAAGCAAAGATTTCTACCGTTATAACATACAGAATTGGCAACAGAGGACACCCTTGCCTTGTGCCATTTTCCAGGCTAAACCAGTTTGAACATATGTTTTGGCCTATGGACCTTGCCACTGGCTTCTTGTACATGGAGCCTATCGCGTCCGATACCCATCCTTTAATATTAAAAGCCTCCAGAGCTTTAAACATGAATCCCCAACTGACCCTGTCAAACGCTTTCTCTGCGTCTAATGACAGGATCAGGAGGGGATTACATGTCTTGTCAGACAGGTCCATTGAGTCTAATAGCCTTCTGATATTGTTTCCTGAGTTTCTACCAGGAACGAATCCAACCTGGTCTGAGTTAATAATTTCAGGCAAAACTATTTTTAATCTTTTTGCAATAATTGTAGCAAAGATCTTGACCTCCACATTTATCAACGAGATCGGTCTGTAACTTTTAACATCTGTTGCTATTTTGCCTGGTTTCAGAATTGGTAAGATGTTGGCTCTTAGCATCTCTTGTGGAAATGCTCCTTTTTTTTACAGCCTCATTAAAAGATCTTGTTAGTGGCTCAACAATTATATCTTTCATTAACTTAAAAAACTTATTACTAAAACCATCAGGTCCTGGAGTTTTATAATTAGCTAAATTATTTATTGCCTCAATTACTTCTTCTTTAGAGATGTCCTTATTTATTGAGTTTAGCTGGTCTGGAGATATTTTTGGTAGTTCAAGATCTTTTATATAATTATCTATGGATTCGTCCGTAGATCTATCTGGCAGATTATAGAGTGATCTATAAAATTGATTAAAGATCTCTCCAATTTCGTTTGGGGCTCTATATGTATTACCTTCATGAACACTTTTATCTATACGATTATCTGCCAGTCTCTTTTTCAATTGATTTGATAGAATTTTATCTGCTTTATTTTGTCGATAATAATATCTGATTTTTAATTTAATCATTTTCTTTTCTATATTTGCTGATATTTTTTTCGTAATAGTTTGTTTGAGATTAGCAATCTTTAATTGTCCTTCTTTATCTGGATTTAATTTGTATTCTCTGAAGACTTTATACAATTGAATATATAATTCTGATAGACCCGGTCCTTCTTTTTTCCTAACTCTACTCTTAATATTTATACATTGTCCTCTAATGGAGGCTTTATGTGTACACCAGGTATTTAATTCTGAAGTGTCCTCTGGTCTATTATCTTCTAAGAAAGGTTGTGACCATAATTTTAATGAATTCAAGTTTTCGATGCTATATAATATTGAATCGTCTAATTTCCAAGTGGTTCTAGGATAGGGATGTATCCCATCCTTTATATCCATTATAACGATATTATGATCTGACCAAATCATTATATTTATCCGTATATCTGTTACTTTATCTATTATTTTAGGATCTCCTAGAAAAAAGTCGATTCTTGAATGAGTATTATGCGGCCAAGAATAGAATGTATAATCTTTTGTAAGGGGGTTCCTGACCCTCCAAATATCATAAAGATTGTTTTTCTGAATTATATTTTGGAAGGTACTAGCGTTTCTCAGGACATTTTTATCCACAAAAATCTTGTTATTATTAGATTTATCCAACTCTATGTCAAAAACACAATTAAAGTCTCCCCCTATTACCACACATCCCATAGCTACTCGTTCTACTCTTTCTAATATATGAGAGAACAATCTCATCGGATTTACATTCGGTAAATATACGTTCACCACTGTATATAATTCCCCATTAATTTCGCAGATCAATATTATAAATCTGCCCTCTATATCAATATCCTTATGTTTGATTTCTACTTGGAGTGACTTGAAAAAACCTATAGCCACACCAGCTTTTTTTTCATCTTTCTTAGAGGCGGTCACTATTAGAGGAAAGTTATTGCCAAACCATCTGATACTATCGCCTGAGATCCAATGCGTCTCTTGTATCAAGAATACTTGGATTTTCTCTGTCATTAAATACTCTCTGAAGGCCACTCTCTTATGTGGGATATTTAAGCCCTGTATGTTAATTGTAGCAAATTTTACCATATTCTATTCTGGTTCGCTAGCTCTTAATCTTTTCCTCAAAAAAATTCTATAAACCCGTAGCACTAAACCTTTCATACTCATTGTCCAATCACACACAATCATACTAACTTTTTTACTGTGGTCTCTAATTATAAGGGACTGTCTTCTGAACATACTTGGTTGCCTTATCAAGGCAATCACTAAGTTCTACTTAGAACTTATGGGCGGACTACGTTGGACTACTGTGGTGGTGTGGGGGAAAGGAAGGAAAGAGAGGGAAAAAAAAGTCTAAATCTTTGCCTATAACTTGGTAATTTATTCTATTTCAATCTTATTCGTGTGATATTCTTTCTTAACTTCTTATAGTGCCTGTATCCTTTTATTTAAGTGCTCCTTGTTAATCTAAATTACTCATACATACTATTCGTAAATTTACCATAATTCTACTTGTTGTTGGTGGGTGTAATTAATGTGATACATCTCGTTTAATCTCTGTCATCACTCTCTGTTTATACTTGCTAAATTAAATAATATATGAGTGTACCAATAACTTCAGATTCCCCTTGCTTCTATGTGTTAGCTCAATTATCCTGTTTTAGTGATATTTGTTCTACACTCTTCTATATACATGTGGGTATCTCAAAAAATTACTTATCATGCCCTCCATCCTTTATTGTTTCAATTTACATCCACTCACCTTACTTAGTGTGGCTTCTTATATAGGAGATAAAAAAAAAGTTTAGAACTAAATAGCAACTCTATTTGTTTTCCCTTTCCTTCTCTCTCTTCTCTCTACCCCCTCATCCTCCCACCCTTCTTGCTTTATCCTATTGCGTCAACTTCTTATCTTTTAACCAAATAACAGCTTTTTCTACTGAGTCTAGGACTACTAGCTGATCATTTATATATAAACTTATTGCAGTGGGGAACCCCCATGTATATTTGATCTTCTTAGCTCTCATAATTTCTGTAACAGAGGTGAATGCTTTCCTTTGCATTCTGGTGAAATAGGATAAATCTGAGAATACAATTATATCATTACATTCTTCACCTAGTGGTTTCCTGACTCTGCTTACTTTTAAAATTTCCTCTTTGAATTGGAATGATTGAAAACAGCAGATTATATCTCTTGGTTTTGTTTCTGGAATATTTTTAACTCTGTACAGTCTATGACACCTTTCTAGGGAATGAGTGAATTTCTCTTTCTCTATCCCCCAGGCTTTCCATAAATTATCCAGAAATTCTGGAATCTTATCCTGGGTGATTTTTTTCTGGGATATTTCTTAATCGCAAGTTATTTCGTCTAGAGCGATCCTCCAGATCGCCTACTTTTGTCTCCAAGTCTTTAATTTTTTTTCCATATGGGTATGTTGATCTTTCATTAATTTCTCTTGAAATTCCAGACAGTTTATTTTTTCTTCAGCCATATTTATTTTCTCAGTTAGGAGTTTCACTTGATTTAGAATCTCCTCTGAGTTCTGATTTATTTGCTTCATTAATATATCTGACTGAGAGTTCGAGAGTGATATTCAGAGTATTATTCAGTGCTGTTATGACTCCTTCCATACACTCTATATTGCACTTATCTGCTGGAGTAGTGTCGGCGTTTTCCACTTCCTCTGTAATTTTTCTCCGTGATGTGTCTCCGAGTTGCCGGGCACCCTCTCACAGTTTACTGCTCGGCGTTGCTGGGTATTATTCTCCGCATAGGTCCTCTCCGAACTTCCCGCCACGCTCACCCACTGTAGACCTTCATAGCTCCGCCCTATCGAGCGCCCATGCGTAGCGTACCTACGTCATCATCGCGCGCCCCCCCAATCTCTTTCTTCATTCTGCTGCAAGCATGTCTGGTCAACTTACTTTCTGATGACTAATACAGTAGCATTAAAAAAATTATTTGAAAGTGTACACTTGACATTGAGATAGAGTGCAGGTTTTTCTTTTTGTTTTTTCATATGTGACTAGCAGCTGCCCAAAGGTAGTGGGAGTTTGAGAGCAGGGGTTACATACGGTGACTTGCTATCTATGGGCACGGCGAGGAAGAGACACCTCCTCCTCTTGGACTATACTAAGGGAACAAGAGGCTCAATTAAAGCACAAAACATACAGCCATGAAGTGCTCTAGTGCATAAAGGGACACTATAGTCACCAAAACAACTTTAGCTTAATGAAGAAGGTTTTATGTATAGATCATGCCCCTGCAATCTCCCTGCTCAATTTTATGTAGTTAAGGAGTTAAATCAGGAGTTGTTTATGCAGCCCTAGGCACACCTCCTTGCATTTGACATGCACAGCATTCCTAAACACTTCCTGTAAAGAGTCATCTAATGTTTACACTTCCTTTATTGACATTTATGGTCCAGTAAGACTTACCTTCTGAAAACAGAGATGTTAGAAAAACCAATATGGAGGATAGAGAGGCCGTATCGTTCCATAGGCATGTGAATTGTCATGGATCCCAGCCCAGAGGACTCATAAGAAGGGACGACTGTCGGTGTGTATTGGCACGGACAAATATGCGTCTTTTAGATCCAGGCGGGTAAACCAGGTAAATTTTTCCTCAAGAAAGCATTAGAGTGAAAGTGAAACGTGTTCAGAGCCCTTCTAGGTTGTATACCTAGCCTTCATCACCTCCCTCCCTTTTCTTGCAGGTGCGGGTATCCAAGATTTTGAATTTTATTTATTTATTTTGTTGTATGTCTGATACAGAGTCTATCTGCATCCCATGTCTGTTTGTATTGTCTTTTGTACCATGCTGCCCATTCAACAAATTTGTGAATTTGGATGATGAATTAATATGAGGCCAGCAATGAAAGCTTAACTAAGGACTGATCATACACAGTTAGTAACCAATGTGTATTCTATGCAATACCCGTGATGATCAGGGTTTCGGCACAAAGGTTGCTTTTTTTCTTCTGTGCTCTTTTTTTATACATTTATCTTTATGAATCCTACTCTAATATTTTTCACCTTGCTTTTTGAGCTAAAAGCCAATAGCTCATATGAGACAGAGAGGGGTATTTTCCTAAACGCCTACACACTTATTAACTATTAATAGGGTACACATGGGGTGGGCTGCAACACTGTAACATGGATGTGTAATACAAAAGCAAAGACCTACTACAAAATTAAACCCTGCGCTCAAATCGAAATTTGAATAGTGTGCAGATAACTTTTTTGGTTTTATTTTGATATATGTATATGTGCACTATAGTTATTGCTGCCGCCCTGGAGTGCCTTTTACCTCAAAGAAGCAAGGTGGATCATTCGTGTAGGACTCATCTAAGAGGTTTGCCATGATGTGCCAGGTGAGCTTACACTTTAATGGCCATTAGAGTGAAACTAAAAACCTCCAGTTATTTAAATGTGAAGATTAAACAAGAATTCGGCACTTGATAGTTACTGATATAGTCCAGTTGGCAGCTTAATAACCCATTACGGTGTCTCTCTTTTTCAAGTGAACAAATGACATGTAAATCAAATGCACTTTGATAAAGTCCACTTTATGGTGAAATGTGGTAGTGTAATATTGACATATTGCACATTGTTTTTATCTTATCTTTATCTTATACTTTTATTGTTTTAAAAATAAAGTACTATTTTTAATCCAGATCTTACTGCTACTGCTTTCTGATCCTTATATCCTTGGTGGGGAGTTTAGGATTGAGCAATCAGAAATTGCTCTATTCTGTGTACGTTTTTATTTGTTTTTAAACTTTGATATCATGGTGTGCACTATATATTTTTTATTGTCTTTTATATCTGCACGGGGAGGATTTGCACTACATACATATCCTAGAGTGGGGATCATATCACTTCATGCTCTTCCCTAAGAGCCAAACTAGCATCTGAGCCATGAAGAAGGAGGCAGTAAAATAATGAGGAGGTCCTGGTCCAACTTGTGCCCCACCTCTGGGCATCGCATTGGGGACTTAAAATTAAATAATTGGCTATGGACAGATCACTCTTCACCTCCTGCCCCCACTCATTGTGTGTTGTGGGGGCTATTAATTTAAAAAGAGGGGGCAACCTAATGTCCCAACTGCCATAAGTGGTCAGCTGGTGGGGGCTACTTATTGTTAAAGGGGGAACATAATGCCTCCCCAGGTCCCACCAATATGCAGCAGGTGGAAGCTCTGATTATAATACAAGGGAGAGACCTAGTGTCCCCCAGCCCCTACACATGGATGACTGGTGGGATTTCCATTGTCCACACCCCCAAAATTCTATAAGTCATCCCCAGCTCAGCTCAGAATGGGCTTGCAAGGTGGGGAAACGCCTTGCTATGCAAGCTCAGTAAGACCACTCTGATTGGTTGGGATGGCATGTGGAGTGCGTGCTACAAAAAAACGAGTGAGTAATACAATAGTAGCCCAGATGCTAGTTTATTATTACAGCCTGTGCTCACTGTTTAGCATGCATGCCCCCAATAGTGGCATTGTATGCAGGAGCATCGGATAGATATACAAGTGTTATACCCCGTGCATGCCCACTCTTGCCTTGCCATGCCATGAGTGGGGCATGTCGGTTAAACAGTAAGCAGCCAGTGGCTGCTATCTCTAATGACCAAATGACACGTGAGTCATTCGGTCACTCAGAGAATGGCGGCTTTGTATTCTTTTTCTAACTAAATGACAAAAAAATCTAAGTTATGAACTCAAGTTATTTCACTAGAACCTCTGTTAAGCAACAGATGCGCTGGGTGGTGTTTTTTAAAATCCTTTTTTTTTCTTCTTGATATCAGTGTCTGGCTGGTACACTGTTATACTAAGGAAAAGTTCTCTGTCAACGAATTTAAAAAATAACTGGTACACAGTGATAGTGAGTAGACCAAGGATAAAATACTGCACCTGCGGTATAATTCTGAATATGCTTTACTATTGTCTCCAGGGCCGGCGCTACCATAAAGGCAAATTAGGCATTCGCCTGGGGCGCCGACCTGCAGGGGGCGCCCACCGGGAGGTTTCTGGGTGGGCTGCTCCTGTGGGTGGGCAGCGGGCTTCTCCTGCCTGGGGTCGGAGCGCTGGGTAAGTGGCTGTTTAGCCACCCCCCAGCGCAGCCATATCCTGTGCTCCCTCTGCCTCCCTGTTGCTGCAGTGCCGATCATCTGCTCAGGGAGAGGGGATCTGTTGAATCCCCAGCACCCGAGCAGAGCACTCTGCTTCCTGCAGGCAGGGGAAGCCGGGATGTAACCTGGTATCCTGGCTGCCCCCTGCCTGTGAACACAGGAAGCACTCTGGAGGGAGTAGGAAGCAGCCTATGCTCACAGTGCACGGCTCTCCTGCTCCACCAGGAACAAGGACAGATACTTGCAGGCTGAAAGATGGTCCCCTTCTCCTCCAGTCACATCACTAGCACAGGTAAAGCATAAGGGGAGATGGTTATTATTGTTTGCATGTTTAAAAATTGGTGTGTTAAGTTTGTTTGTGGGTGTGTGTATAATAAACTGACTATATGTAAACTGGTGTGAGTGACATTGTGTGTGTGTATTTCAGTGAGAGAGTGTGTGTGTGTGTGTTAGTGAGAATGTGTAAGTGACATTGTGTTTGTGTGTATGTGTGTATTTGTCAGTAAGAGTGTGTGTGTTGGTGAGAGGTTGTAAGTGACGTGTGTGTGTGTGTGCCAGTGAGTGTGTGACCAGTTATATTTCTAATACATTAATATAATTATATATATTATATTTAAAAAAAAGTTTTACTTACAGTGTGCCTTTCAGACAAGTTCCCTGTAGCATACATTAAATACCCCCATTATCATAAACTAAATGCACAATAGTATAAGATAAATCCCACCAAATTAATTGAATACATTTTTTTATAACAACCATAAATATATTCAATGTAAAATGTATATGTATTAGGAAGTATGTGCGTATGGATGTGTGTATTAGGCAGTATGTGCGTATGGATGTATGTGTTGGGCAGTATGTATATAATGGGCAGTGAGTGTGTATAGTTGAATGTATATATTAGGCAGCGTGCGTGTATGGTTGTATGTATTGGCAGTCTGTGTGTGTATGGATGTATGTATTGGCAGTGTGTGTGTGTGTGTGTGTGGATGTATGTATTCCTGTGTGTACTGAATGTGTGTGTTCATATTGGACAGTTTCTTTTTTTCCCCCTAAATGTCTGCTCACTGTGTCTCTTCTAAAATGTTTCCTAAAAACCTCAACAATCTCTCTATCCCTTTCCTAATTGCCTTCCCGGTCTGTTCCCTTTCCCTAAATTTATCACTGGTCTCTCTGCTTTCCCTTAGACACTTAGGAGTCTATTCACTAAACAGTGATTTGAAAAAAGTTGAGATGACTTTATACAACTCTTCTGTCTTGGCATAAATGTTTCAAGTTATATTTCAACCCACTGTTTAATAAATAGACATGGAAAAGAAAAGAAGAGAAATTGACGGAAGATAATTACCGGGTTATTCACTAGAGTGAAAATTTTAAGTGTAAGGGCAGAGTAGCCAAATCTGGAGAATGTTAACAGGTGTTTTGACCATAAATTAGAAGTTCAATTTGAATTCCCAACAATTCTCACTTTATTGACTAACCCTATTGGAATAAAGAGAAACAGGCTGGAGAGAATCTGTGGTATAGAGTGAGCAGATAAATCATGAATCATGATAAATCTGCAAACTTTTGGAAACAGATACAAATGAGAAAGCTGGGGATAAACGCTAATGAGAGAGATTGGGCACTATGGAGGAAAGGGACAGCTGATCAGACCTAATTAAAAACCAAATGGCAAAATTTATACCATTTAGAAGAATTCGCCAACTCAGCAACTGTCACAGTTCAGCTGTTTTTGCTTAAACTATGCAATTCGATTTCCAATTCACTGAATTCATAGTTTAGTGAATAAACTTCTGAGAGAGTGTAGTTGCATTCAAGAGGGGGCGGCAAAATGGATCTTTGCCTAGGGCGGCAAGAATCCTTGCACCGGCCCTGATTGTCTCCTATCTCCACCACCATATATTCACAATCTGTATATGGACGTTGCAAAATATCTACGTAGAAACCAAAATTCTAGAATGTGATTGTGTTTGCATAGGTGTTGAGCAGCAAGTGTCTGCGATTAGGAAAGAAATCAACGGTGGAGTTTGCTGTGACAGCCTGGACAAAGGAAGGAAATCTGTTCATCTAGCTAAGAACAAGTTGTTTTTACAACTACCGTAGTGATTATATAATTTTGTTCTTCACCTTTGTTTACATCCATTCAGTTTCCTGGAGTGACTCAGATCCCATTTGCAATAATTCTCTTGCCACTTCTTCAACATACACCCAAATATTAAAAAGAAGTGATTGATGGAATGGGATGATGACAACACAAAAGTGTGTCCTTAAAACAATTTTTCGGCTTTAGCACCTGAACAAATAGCCTGCACTTTAAACATTATTGAAGCATGTACTGGCGTTAGCTAATTATAAAATGTTTATAAATGCTACATTCGACCACTTCCCCCAGTTGGCGGATCATAACCTCAGTAATTTGTTTTATAACAATACCATCAAAACTAAATTAAATATCATTAGAAAGATAATTTTGTGTTGCAGAATATAATGCAGCAAACTTTATTATTATTTTTTGAAACTGCATTTTAAAATATGCTATACGAAGAAAACTATGATAAAATGAATAATAACATTGTAAAGTATATTTCATAATTTCTTACCATTTCTGTGAGTATTGGATTGGTTCATCTGTTGTCACAATCACAGCCTTACTACGTCTTCCTGTGTCAAACCAATGATTGCTTCTGCCAATTGTCTTACTTTTTGGTTGCTTCTGACTAACAAGTTTCTTTAATCGGCTCCACCGTTTTACTATTGGATTCAGGTCAGGGCTATTACGATAATATTTTTATTAAAGCACTTCTCTCTCTCTCTCTATTGGTCACTTTTAACTTGATCAGTGAATAAAATCAACATTGAGCGCTTGTCCAAGAAAGTCCACGATGGCCTACTTGATTTTTAGAAGTGAAACTCAACATATGCTTATTATGTTCTCTAAGAATGTGAGGTAGAAATCCTGGTAAATCTTGTTTTTAGCAAAAAAAAAAAAAAAAGCACAACATGGAAATACCTACATGATGTAAATACCATTATTTGAGGAACAATCACTTCATTTTTCCTAAAATTTTAATTTTTGCTACAAGATGTAGATTGGGCGGAAGGGGCAATGATTAGCTGATAAGGAGTGAGAATGATTGCGATATAATTGCTCACCATTGCTACTAGCCTGTACAGTGGACAAGGAGGAGGCTAAGACAAGTGCTTCCAGATGTGTAGTCTGAATACCTAGTGTCAGTTTGAATCTAAATTGGAGGAATTTCATCAGGAGATAGGTGGGAACAAAGTGATTCTTACACTGAAGGGGGGAAAAGGAATGCATACTTCCAGGAAGGTTACATACTGTATGAAAGCAGGACCCCAAACTGTTCAGATTTAGGAGGGACAGCCCCGATTAAGGACATCTTGGAATTGTCCCCAACCAGCAAAGGCAAGCTGTATTAACCCAAGCTGGAAATGTAGGCAAATACAGCTGATTTAAAAATAAATATTCTCCAACTCAACTACAGTCACAGTTTGGTTATTGTAGCTTACATTTTCCAACTTGATTATTTATTTTACTAAAATTCACTGTTAAATGAATACATTCCCTAAATGGTCATGTGTCTTTTTATTAGAGCAAATTAAACAAACATGTTAATATTCTTTGAATAAGCTGTGTACAGAATCAGTCCAGAAACATAATGTACCAGTTATTTGTTATGATCTCTGTCCCAATCTATGTTGTTGCATTGTTAATATGACTCAACAAAACGCAAAGGAAACAGAAGGATAGAATGTAGCCGCTTGACATCATCATACCTAAGTCACTATAATAAAAACAATCACTCGGATAATTTCATTAACTATGAATGTGATTTTTGATTGTTGGACAGAACTGTCAAAACATAGCTGCATGACTCACTACATTGCAAGTGAAAGTTATTAACACATAATTGTCCATTTGTAAACTTAGTATTGTGTGACAGATGATATCCTGGGGGGGAGGGGGGGGACACATTGTTATTAGTACATTTAGAAAGCATGACAATTTAGCTAAATATTCCAGACTGCCAAATTCATTCTTTATAAAATACTTTTTGAATTTGCCTCACTGACAATATTGACGAAGATGATGTCTACTATTTCAATTGATAGATCAGGTTTTCATCTCCTGATTTACATGGTTGCTGTCGTTACAGCATGCAATGAAACACTTTAGTACAGTGTTACTGACGTAGTGCAGTGTACTTAGCCCTAACTGCAATGCAGCACCAGGACATCCTACATGCCTTGATCTTCCTGAGACTGGTTCGAGTTACACTCATAGGCAGCTTACGGAAAGAGAGAGAGAATTCTACTGTCTCTGTCTTTCAAACCCCACTTCTTACTTCTCAGCAATGGGGGAAAGGCTGCACTAAGGACAGCAGACACAAATAGACATTCTGCATGGCGCGCTTGTGCTTTTGTGTGCTGTGTAATGACAGTGAGCACTGGTGTGAGATATTGCAAACTTCAATATAACAGAGCAGAATATATCTACAAAATGTGGCTTTTCCTGGATCAGTGGGGAGTTAGCAAAACATGGATAGCTCAACTTTGACAGATGTATATTAAAGAGTGAGAATCAATATGGTCCTTTGCAAACAACAGCTATACAATTAGCGCATTCGGATTTGCGCTCCTCACAGTCAGTTCTTGCTCCTGCTCTATATAGATATGGAAATAATTGCTAGATAAGACTCCAATGGGCTCAAATGCAGCACATCTTATGCCAATGTGTTTACGCATTTTGAAGAAAATTATTAGTATACCTCAGAGATGTTTATTTACACCAAATGTTCTAGTTGATTAAGTAACTTTGATGTCCGATGTCACCCATCACTCAAGAATAGATCTTTAAAAAATAAAACGATACAAAGTAGTGGGATTTGGGTGTATTTGCTATCGGCCAAGCATTGATAATTGAGAGGTCTTTTTGCTCCCATTTTCTTTTTTTTTTTTTAATTTATAAGATTTTTTTGTTTTTTCCCATTAACTAGGGATACAAAAGGAAAATCAAATCAAATCAAATAAATTAACATCATATAAATAATTACAATACAGATACAAAACATATCAAAACATATAAAGAGGGGGAGACATTTTTTTTTTTACATATAAAATAATAAGAAGAAGAAACATCCCAATATCTTCTATCATTTAACTCAAGCAGAACATTTAAGCTTATGTTATCTATACACACCAATAAACGCTCCCATTTTCAATAGTAAAACTATTTTGAGCATGTATTTTGGTGTGTCACAATAATACAACTATAAAATACAAAGGAACTTAGTATTATCTTTGTTTTGTGGACTTACTAATATTCTCTTTCATGTGTTCTAAATCCTTTAAGATTTTTCCTGTGCACATTGGCAAGCTTTTATATACACACACTCACATTCATAAACACACACAAATATGCATATAGACACATGCTCACATTCATACACAGACATACATATGCACACATGCTTCAATTCATACGCACATATTCAAATTCATATACACACATTCACACATACATTTAATTTATATTTGGATCTTTATCCCTGGAGTCTAGAGGCTATTGGGATTGGTCTGTCATGTGATGTGATAAGTCTGTTATGTCTCTTTTTCTACTGCTAATACCTCTCCCTATACAACCAAGCATTCTGCTAGCATTTCCTGCTGCTCTATTTCATTTTCTGTCTACCTTTAAGTCATCAGAAATAATCACCCCTAAATCACTTTCCTCAGATGTTGAGGTTAGGACTCTACTCTTCTGTACTCTGCCCTTGGGTTTTTACGTCCAAGATGCATTATCTTGCACTTATCCACATTAAATGTCAGTTGCCACAACTCTGACCATTTTTCTAGTTTACCTAAATCATTTGCCATTTGGCTTATCCCTCCTGGAAAATCAACTCTGCTACATATCTTAGTATCATCAGCAAAAAGACATACCTTACCATCAAGACCTTCTGCAATATCAGTATCAACAGTATTACTGTTTATCATCATTTGACATGAGAATAACTGCTCTACTTAGTCTTTATTGATAAAATGTTTAATATGTCCAGGATTTTAGTTACTTTTTTGAAGTTTTAGAACAAATATAGCAATGAGTGAATTTATTTTAAAACTAAATCTTTGCAAATTATGGTTTTGGTAAAGTTATAGACTATAACTTTAAAGGGGCCCTAAAGGCATCCAGACCACTCTCATTGAAGGGGTCTGTGTGCAATGTCCCTGTCCCCTTAAACCTGCAATGTTAATTATTGCAGTTTCTGAGAAACTGCAATAATTACATTGCATGGTTAGGATTGATCCTAGAGGCACCTCCTGCTTGCTAGGCGACTTGCCTAACTGATGCTGGTCGTCCATGCAGGAGGACATCCAGCGTCAGTGATATACCTATAAGAAAGCATTGCAATGCTTTCCTATGGGTAGGCCCTGGTGTGCCTGCGATGGTCGACACACGCATGCACATTTGTCTCCCCCGTTGGGTAAGAACAGCAAGGGTTTTTTGTTTTTTTTTGAAAACCAAAGCTTTTATAGAGGAAAGCATATAAAAAAAAAAAAAAAAAAAAAAAAGATTGTGGAATGTTGTGGACACGCAGAATCCAAGGTAATTGTCAGTTTTGTTACAAATTGGCGTTAAGGAGTAACTTTATATTGGTGAAAGCCAAACATTTCTAGCGTGGAAATGGATGCATTTTTGATAAACATACACTTTAACTGAGCACATAAAAAGGCGGTCACAATTCCTCACAGCAAACAGGATCTCAGAATATTACACCAGACAGTCTTGACAACATTCTACCTGAAGCGTGATCAAAAAGCAGTATCATAAAGAGAGCGTATCTTTTGTCTTGGCTCACAATGCTCTTGCAATTTCCCAGCAGTCGTCTTTTTTTAGAACTGAACCTATCACAAAATATAAAAGAGGAGTAACAAAAAGGATACAGGAAAGAGTAAGTAATGAGTATAAAGGGTAAAGTTGTTAGGAGTGCAATGCCAGTTACACAGCCAACGCCCCCCTCGCCTTCCCTTCACAGGCCTGTCCAACACATCCACAAACCTCATCAAATGCTGCCAATGCTCGACATGTTTTGTGGAATTCCGTGTCAAGGATGCATGCATGGACTCTGCCATCTGAATCAATTTATCAGGCTTATCTTATTGCCAGAGGGCAGGCACCAAGGACTTGATGAGATGCTATGGTGGCTGTTGTGACATTTAACAGTACATTCTCTAAATCGAAGGGTGGCGCTTCACCTAAAATTTTGATTGCATCCCAATACGGCACTATACGAGGACAATCCCACCAGATGTGTTTTACTGTTCCTTCACCCATCCCATATCTCCAAGTTTACATACTGCTGGAAACACCCTGTTTAAGTGAACAGGTGCAGGGTCGTGAGAGAGGGAAAGCAGAGGGAGCTATACAACTTTGTATTCCTAGCACTATAGTATGTCTTTAATAGAAATCAAAGAATCCAAACTTTAAAAAAAAGTATATATTTGTAGAAAGTTAACCTTTCACAGCATGAAGGAAGATCATTCTGGTAGTTTTCATTTAACCATTTTATCACCAACCTCTGCCAAATGTGATGGCTTTTATTTATTTCTCATTGGTAATTTACAGGTCTTGTGTGCCCCACCACTGTAAAAACTCCATATTTGTAAACATTTTTACATTTTTGAGAAGTGGTAACATCAAATTACACTTGGCCATTTCATCTCCTGTTTCTAACAATTCTAGTAGTAACTGTTCTCCCTTGTACATACTGAGATTAAATGAAAAAACTTGAAACCCTCCAGAATTCTTATTCTGCTTGCATGACTTGAAGGATCTGTAGCTAATGTCTTATCACATGACTAATTCAGAGATCTTGTGGCATCCGTGCCTCAATGCATCAGAGCTGTTTTGGGATCTACACAATATTAGGCAGATGGTTTAAATCTTGTGACTGGTCAGTGTATCAGTGTTGTGTGCATTGGGGGTGGCCTGACCAGTGGCTTACTTAAGGGGCCCCAAAAGTTCTGTTGGCAGTCTTGAGCAGGATAACAGGTTATGTCACAAAGCACATCATTCCAAGCTAGTTGCAGGAACATGAGAATGAGCTTAGTGTACAATGTACACTAATGGCCTCCACAGTCAATAATCTAATAGAGAGTGTTTGCAATGTGGTGGAATGGGAGATAAGCATCATATCCTTTCTGTTGAAAGCCACACATGTCATTTATCTTGATACAGATTTAACACATTACAATATCAAAAACTCTTTATATATTTTTATGTATTTAAAATTATTTCTTTGTTTAGTATATTTGTATCTATTTTACATCTTGTAAATCACATGTAGGCTGCCAAATACAAATATAAAAAAATTTCAATAAACATTGGTTTTACAACAACAAAAACTAGTTTGATTTATAGGAACATGCATAACTTTGAGACAACTCTCTTTCAAAAGCTTTAGTTTTGAATGAGAGTTCCCTCACTACAGTGTGAAAAACAATGGTTAAACATGATTCCCACCCTCCCCCCATATTTACCTGCTTCTTTTTTGTGCTTTCCACACCAGGTCCATGGGGAAAACTAATCTAACCAATCACTGTTCGATTCTAGCAAGGCTGGAAAAGTGCATTAGGCCCACCTGACAGATTTACACATGTGCATTTGGAAGATATTTCAACATCGTGACAGGGGGAAAAGACAACGAGTTAGTGTAATTCATACAGTGCAGGCTCCCATGTCAGGTTTAGCTCTTCTTCTGCTGCTACACAATGATACCCTGTTTCTTTCTTAACCCCTTAAGGACACAACTTCTGGAATAAAAGGGAATTATGACGGAATATATCCGTCATCTGTCCTTAAGGGGTTAAGAGGGGAGGCTGAAGAAACTTTGCTAGCTTAGAGGCGTGCCCAACAATGCAATTTGACCAAGTTTATAAATGTTGATTACATATTGTTCATGCTTACAAGTTTTTCATGCTTTATTTGGGGTTTGTTTAGGTTTATTTTATCATGTTTGCTTGCTGGTTTTAAAAACATATTGCCAAGTGATGCATGTCGCTTTAAGAAAGTAAAAGAAATCAGAGTCCTGTAATAGATATATATATATATATATATATATCTCACAAAAAGAAGACTTGAAAAATGCTTGTTCGTAGGCTTTGAAAGTGAGTCATATTTACACAACAATTTACAAGTCATGTAGAGATAGCAAACAGCATCATTTAATAGATACATATTCTCCCCTCTTGTAAAACTGAATCTCTGGGGAAACTTGAATGAGGAAAGCTGACATAAAAACAAGTTACAGGATAATTTAATAGCAAGCAAGAATTGTTGAAAACAAATCTTTTCTATAAAATGCAATACAGATTATTCATTTAAACATCTAAACCTCAATATACGATATTGTTACAGAAGTTAAATGATGCAAAATAGTGTCAATATTGTGTAATTCTAAGAAGTGAAAAATCCAAACGGCAAAATTTGTGTGTAAATTGGGCATGATGGCAACATTGGATGAAAAAAATATGAACATTTATTAAAAACAGTCTGAATACAAAGCGGGATATTGTACCAAATATATTTATTTTATTCTGTGGAAATGTACATGGAGGCAGAGTTAGAACTATTTGTGGCAGGGGAACAGAGAATCTCCAAGGCACACCATTATGTGAGGCTAGCATTTTCAAGCACTTAAGAAGCACTTACGCTTTAGTGCCCCTGTCCCTATGAATATTAGGCCTGTTCCAATCCAATGCTCCTTATAGAGAAGCATTGGGCACATGAGCACCACACACACTGGCGTACATACCGCGGTCGCAGGGGCAACCGGGTATGTACGCCAGTTTTCCAGCCTCTTCTCCTGGGGGGCAGCCTCTTCTCCTGGGGGGCCCAGGAGCTGGCCACCTCAGGGCCCCTCAAGGCTGGCAGTGGCGTTACATGGCGGGCGCGCGAGGGAGCAGTCTCCTCTGAGCGCTCTCTGCCCAGCTCCCTTGCATCGCACTGATGCTGGAGCCAGAATATGACGTCATCCTGGCTCCAGCATCAGTAAGTGGCGCGCAAGGGAGTTGAACAGGAGGATCAGTGCTCCCTTGCCGCCTGCAGGACCGGCTGCCGGCAGCCCCACTGGACCCCAGGGAATCCCCTCAGCACTCCCAAAGGTAGGGAGGCAGGGGGATTAAATTTAAAAATAAAATAAAAATATATGAGCATGTGTATATGAGTGTAATTTTTGTGTGTCAGTGTGTGTGTGTCTGTTACCGAGTGTGTTAGTTGTGTGTTTGTGTGTGTTATTGCGTGTGTGTCTGCTAGTGTGTCAGTGAGTGTGTTAGTTTTGTGTGTCTGTTATTTAGTTTGTGTCTGCTAGTGAGGGTCACTGTGTGTGTCTGTTACTGAGCATGTGTGTGTGTCTGTTAGGGAGTATGTTTGGTGTCTGTTAGTGAGTGTTTGTCAGTGAGTGTGTATGTATGTCTTTCACTGAGTATGTGTCTGTTAGCTAGTGTGTATGCGTTTGTTCGTGAGAGAGTGTGTGTTTGTGTTTAAAACCCCTTCAGCACTTACCTTTCTTCAGCGCCGGGGATCTCTCTGCCCGATCCGCCTGTCAGCTCCGAATGCGCATGCGCGGCAAAAGCCACGCGTGCATTCAAGCCGCCCATAGGAAAGCATTACTCAATGCTTTCCTATGGCCGTCGAGCGTCTTCTCACAGTGAGAATCGCGGAAGCACCTCTAGCGGCTGTCAGTGAGACAGCTACTAGAGGCTGGATTAACCCTCAGTGAAACATAGCAGTTTCACTGAAACTGCTATGTTTTCAGCTGCAGGGTTAAAACTAGAGGGACCTGGCACCCAGACCACTTCATTGAAGAGATCCGAGTTCCTATAGTGGTACTTTAAGTGTATGTATCTGCATGCAGTGGCGTACATACCGCGGTCACAGCCCTGCGACCAGGTGCCCACCGCCATGTGTTGCCGCCCCGGCCCGCGCAGAATAAGCATGCAGGGGGGGACCGCAGATCAACTTTCGCACCAGGGGCCCCATGGATCATGTGTACGTCACTGACCACGCAGGTATCCAACCTTCCATATAAAAAAGCATTGAATCAATCGGGCGACATTGTACATCTTCATGCATAGCCTATGTAACTTTAGTGGTCCGTTCCTTTCATCAATGGTGGAAGTGCAATAAACAAACAAATGGTTATCCATGAAATTCCAGACTTTTGGAAGGCTCACCAATGCAGAGAACAGGTTGATAATGCAATGTGAGAATTATTATTATTATTGCCATTTATATAGCGCCAACAGATTCTGTAGCACTTATGCAGTGAGATTGCAATTAGCAGCATAGAATTTACAAATTAATGGAAACAATTGATCCTTCCCATTAAGAATGAAATTAAACTGATAATTGTGTAAGTGAATGATATGGATAAGACATGGCTCAACTATGAGATAACTTTATGTATCTCATTAGATCTGGTTACATTAGCAAACTTAAGTCCAAATTGGATTAGATACAGCAGGCAACTCGACTGGTGCCTAGCAGCCCCAGGATTCAGCTTTTCTCTGATAACAGTTTGTTCTCATTCCTCTCCCTTTTTTATGCCCACGGCCCAAATTTATGATTTGATGTATACATTGTTGGGTCATACGATTGCTTTTCTATGAGGAAAATCTGATGGTGGGGGTCCTTATGCAGAGCGTGAGGACGTCCAGCGTCAGATAACGGACTAAAAGTATTTTTTAATTCCAGAAGTCCCTTAAGTGGCTGTCTGGTAGATAGCCACTAGAGGAGGAGTTAACCCTCAGAGATAATTATTGCAGTTGATAAAAACTGCAATATTTACCACTGCAGGGTTAAGGGTGATGGGAGTTTGCACCCAGACAGATTCAATAAGCTGAAGTGGTCTGGGTACCTACAGTGTCCCTTTAAATACTATTCTCCTCTATTGTATTGTGAAATCATTAGCATTGTCTAGGTGTGTCATTCGTTTTGTGGTTCTACTACACTTAAATTTATTTTCTACTTGGTTTGCAGGTGCAGTGCCCCTGTCAGTTTAGCTCTGCAATGGTAATTATTGTAGTTATGAAGAAACTGCAATAAATTACCTTGCAGTGTTACCTCCTCCTCTAGTGGCCGTCTATCAGACAGCTTCCGGGTCATTAGGTGACTTTTGGTTGCCTAACTAACCTGCTGTGCATAAGGATAACCAACGTCCGTTAAAACCCCATAGGAAAGCATTGATTCGAATGCGCTCACCACGCATGCACATTAGATAACTGGGGTACAAGGAACTGTGAATTAAAAGAAAACCCTTTCTGCTCTGTAGGAGGGCACTAGAGGGTACTATAATACTATGTTTTACTCCAAGCCTATAGTTTCCCTTTAATGTACTGCTTCTTACAATCATTGTATGTGTCCATTTAATGTTTCATATCAAGCAAAAATTTGGTTAGTTTTTATTAGGGAACATATACCCACTTTAGACAGAAATACTTACCTAAAATGTCATGAGCTTTGGTTCACATGCAGACACCTAATGACACAGACTTTTCTAAGTATTATAAATAGTTTCTCTCTACACCTCACCCCTTTTTTTTTTTTTTTAATATTCGCAAAATTACTATTATTTACTGGGGAGCCTTGTCAGCAGTGGTTTCTTGTTAACACTTTACTATGACTGTTTCGATAAAACCCAATTCCAAAGAGCATCTGAATTTCCACTTCACTATAAGCAGGGTTCTTCTCTAAATTCTGAGTTTGAACAAATTTAACCCAAATAGCAACACGGAGGATAAAAAGGGCGATTTCGAAACCATTTTAGTTACAGCTCGACTATTTTCTACAATTTGATGTTTAGTTAATTGACATCTGTGTTCTACTGTTCTTGTCTGTTGTAAACCCTTGTTGTAAAAAATAAAAAAAAAATGTATAGTCCAAAACTATATATTTAAAATTGTAGAAAGATTTTATTATTCAATATCTTTCAAGTAAATCACGGTGTGATAAAAACACTCTTGTTAAAAACTCTTCCAGTCCAATCCATAAAATAATAACAATAAAAACAAACGAAAATAAAAACCACACCACCATACATTATCAGTAATACAAAAGTATAAAAAAAAAAAAAATACAGTTTACAGCACATACAAAAACAAAACCACCCAATAAAACCATAACATCTGCATTACCTATCTTTACAAAACAGTATATGGTTTACAAAACATGATTATATACAACTAGAAGGTGCATTGGCTTTAGGGCTTAGATTTCACACCCATTGCTGTATTAAACAGTAAAAAGGCTCACGCTGGAAAACAGTATAATTGCCATAAATTAAATAAGTTAGTTCACATTTTCATTTTTTTTTTTCCTGCACTTAAAGCATAAACTACATTAATACATCTTTAAAGCTTTTGTTAGGAGATCCATGTCTTTTCGTTTATTTGTGCTCACTCTGCTGCACCCATAGTCTTCAAGCTGTAGCGGAATATATCGTTCTAGAAGACCTAGGCCACTACCAGCAGGACTGGTGAACAACTTGGTCCATGATGGCTTAAAGCGTCCCTTGAATCCTGAGAATGCAATGCTCCCTAGAGGGAAAAGATATACAGTCATCAAATAAATAAAAAAATAAAAAAACATAAAAAAATAAAAAATAAAAAAACAATATGAAAGTATAAAATGTATAAAATGCACTGACACAATCATAACTCCTTAAAGGAATTGGAGCAATCTCATGATATGACAGTCTTGGCATGCTGCACGTCATCATGGGGTTAAAAACCACAGCCCATGGCATCATAAGAATCTGTTTTTTTTAAACATCTTAATCTACGACGCAAGTGTATTTGATACGTTTTGTTCTCACATTCATGCTGTATTTTACTCCACATTCGAATTTCTTTAGTTCTGCCTAACTTAGTTTAGAGGAGTTCCTCACTCCGTCACAAGCTGCTGATACAGCAGTGGCGGAACTACTGTTGTCGTAGGGGTCACAGATGCGACCGGGTCCATCACTCGAGGGGGCCCAGCCGCCCTGTGGACCACTGCAACCCAAGTGCCCGTCGACCATGTAATGCAGCTCCGGCAGTTATACCGCGCTCTGTGGGCCAAGCTCTTAGGGACACCAGATGAAAATAAATTACATGGGGGCCCGGTCAATGCTGCAGGGCTTTAACAGTGCGACACACTGTATTGATGTCAGAAGCTGGGAGGACGTGACAGTCCCAGTCACTTCCTCTCAGCGATAACCATGCCACAAGGGAGGAGGAAGGAGAGGAGGGAGTCAGAGTGGGAACTATGACTCCAATCAGCTGGAGCCAGCCACTGGACCCCTCCTGCACCCAAATGTTAGGAAACAGGAGGGTGACTAAAACATTTTGCATGTGTGTGTGTTTGTGTATGTGTCTTTGTGTGTCTGTGTCCATCTCTGTATGTGTGGGTGTGTGTGTGTGTGTGTCTATATGTATATCTGTATGTCAGGCATGGGCGTCCGCAGGAAGGGGCAAGGGGGGGGACTTGCGCCCCCCCCCCCCCCCCTGGATTTTTCAGCTTGTTCTGCTATTTTTCGTGTGAGATTTAAAATGAACTGCAATACCGGCGCCGGCCAGTAGGTGACGCTGTGTATGGAGAGAGGCAGGGACAGGAAGCTGCATCTATCCCTGCTTCTCTCTGCTGATTGAAACCGCAGGGGAGCAACACATGCAGCCAGCAGAGACAGCCTACAGATCAGGTAAGTGAGGGATGGGGTGGGGGGGGTGGGGGTTTAAAATAGCCTATATATTAGGGGAGTAAGGCATGGGGGGGGCAGCCTACATATTAAGGGAGTAAGGCATGGGGGGGCAGCCTACATATTAGGGGAGTAAGGCATGGGGGGGCAGCCTACATATTAGGGGAGTAAGGCATGAGGGGGACAGCCTATAGATTAGGGGAGTAAGGCATGAGGGGACAGCCTATAGATTAGGGGAGTAAGGCATGAGGGGGCAGCCTATAGATTAGGGGAGTAAGGCATGAGGGGGCAGCCTATAGATTAGGGGAGTAAGGCATGAGGGGGCAGCCTATATATTAGGGGAGTAAGGCATGGGGGGGCAGCCTATATATTAGGGGAGTAAGGCATGAGGGGGGCAGCCTATAGATTAGGGGAGTAGGCATGAGGGGGCAGCCTATAGATTAGGGGAGTAAGGCACGAGGGGGCAGCCTACATATTAGGGGAGTAAGGCATGGGGGGGCAGCCTATATATTAGGGGAGTAAGGCATGGGGGGGCAGCCTATATATTAGGGGAGTAAGGCATGGGGGGCAGCCTATATATTAGGGGAGTAAGGCATGGGGGGGCAGCCTATATATTAGGGGAGTAAGGCATGAGGGGGGCAGCCTATAGATTAGGGGAGTAGGCATGAGGGGGCAGCCTATAGATTAGGGGAGTAAGGCACGAGGGGGCAGCCTACATATTAGGGGAGTAAGGCATGGGGGGGCAGCCTATATATTAGGGGAGTAAGGCATGGGGGGGCAGCCTATATATTAGGGGAGTAAGGCATGGGGGGCAGCCTATATATTAGGGGAGTAAGGCATGGGGGGGCAGCCTATATATTAGGGGAGTAAGGCATGAGGGGGGAAGCCTATATATTAGGGGAGTATGGCATGGGGGGCAGCCTATATATTAGGGGAGTAAGGCATGGGGGGGCAGCCTATATATTAGGGGAGTAAGGCATGGGGGGCAGCCTATATATTAGGGGAGTAAGGCATGGGGGGGCAGCCTATATATTAGGGGAGTAAGGCATGGGGGGGGCAGCCTATATATTAGGGGAGTAAGGCATGGGGGGCAGCCTATGTATTAGGGGAGTAAGGCATGGGGGGCAGCCTATGTATTAGGGGAGTAAGGCATGGGGGGGCAGCCTATGTATTAGGGGAGTAAGGCATGGGGGGGCAGCCTATATATTAGGGGAGTAAGGCATGGGGGGCAGCCTATATATTAGGGGAGTAAGGCATGGGGGGCAGCCTATATATTAGGGGAGTAAGGCATGGGGGGCAGCCTATATATTAGGGAAGTAAGGCATGGGGGGGCAGCCTATATATTAGGGGAGTAAGGCATGGGGGGGGGGGCAACCTATATATTAGGGGAGTAAGGCATGGGGGGAGGCAGCCTATGAGTAAGGCATGGGGGGGCAGCCTATAGATTAGGCAAGTGAGGCATGGGGGGGGGGGGCTAAATGAAGAGTCAGCAAGGAGCAAGAAGGGTCTGCAAGGAGCAGGGGCAGCAAGGGGCAGGAAGGGTCTGCAAGGAGCACAAAGGCAAAGTTGAAGAAGGAGCAGAAAGGGACAGCAAGGAGCACACAGCTAAAGTAGAAGAAGGAGCAGAAAGCAATCAGAATGAGAAAGTAGCAGAAGGGCGCAAAATAAGCAGAAAGGTAAAGGAGCAGAAGGAGCCAAATATAGAAGACAGTGTCAGAAGAAAAAGAAGACTGTTAAATGAAGGAGAAGTAAAGGAGATTGGAGCAGGAAGGACAAATGAAGTGAACCCTCCACTTTATTCTGGACACCACATCATAAGGCTTTGGTACCTGTGCCTGGCAGGGAAACTCTGGACCTTCTCATCTACCCAGGTAGAAAAAAAATATCAGTGTTAATGTGTTCACTTTTATTTACTGAGTGTCAGGAAGCACAGAGTGCCGCTGGGTAGGGGTGTTGCTGATTGGCTAGAGCGGTCAGCTGGCACTCTAAGCCAATCAATAGCTCCCCATTCATAAAAGAGTTAAAAAAAAATTATGAACCGGGAAATAGCGATTGGCTTAGAGCGTCAGCTGACCATTCTAGCCAATCAGCGGCACCCATGCCTGACGTCAATCTGCACTTTCTGACACTCCGTTTCAGATGCCGAATACCACTGATGGACCTCGAGCTGGAGGAAGCCTTTGGGGTTAAACCATTTGAGAGCGGTTTAACCCCTTAAAGGAAAGGGCACCCAGGGGCTTCCTGGCATCATAGCATTTTCATTTAGATGAAGTTGTTATGGTGACCAGAATGTTCCTTTAATTTGCTTAAAGGAACACTATAGTGTCAGGAATACAAACATGTATTCCTGACACCATAGTTGTGAAAACGCTATTCACCCTGGCTTTAAGTGATAATGACTATGCTCCTCCCCTCCATGACACTGTCAAAAAGGGGCCAAGCATAGATGTCATTACAATTATGCCCCCCCCCCCGGAAAAATTCCTGCGGACGCCCATGATGTCAGGGTCTGCCCTATGCATCTGTATGAGTGTCATTCTGTGTATCTAAATGTTAGTCATTAAGTGTCTGTGTATGTGCATGTGTGTCCGTGATTGTATCTGTATGTGTTATATGGTGTGTATCTGCATGTTTGTTAGTATGTGTTTGTTTATCTGCAGGTGTGTCTGTAACTGTCACCCCCTTCACCCTGCCACACTCACAATAACTCCCCTAATCCTGTAACTCGCTCATGCCATACGCACCTCCTATCACTGCCATATTAACCCATCACACTCAGCTTCTCTAGCACTGTCACACTAATTTTCCATCACTCTGTCACACTCGCCTCCATTCACCTAATCATATGGACCCCTCCAATTCTGTCATCCCCCAAACATGCCACACCCTGTGGGGCGTGAATAGAACACATGGAGAGGCCGGGGGCGTGCATGTGACACATGTAGGGGCACCATGGCAATTTTCACAGTGGGGCCCCGTGGTTTCTAGTTACGCCTCTGTGATATAGTGTTTGTTCACAGAGGTCACCGACAAAAATATAGTGGGGGTTATGTATAAAAATTGTACTTTGAAAAGTGTTTTAAAAGAAAATGGGACAATCATGCAAACTAGTAGAACGAGCAAGGACATTCCATTGGTGACTGAAGCTTTGCTTAACTTTTTAGAACACATCACTTTTATCCATAACCCTCATTATTCTGAAATGTAAGTAGCCATGAAAACATGAGCCTTCAAGAGCCTGTATTCTGTCAATAAATAAAACTGAATGAAATTAACTTTTGGTACATTAAAGCACAATAAAAGTATTAAATTAATTGCATAATGTTAAAGGGATACAATAGTCACCAGAATCACAACAGCTTAATGTAGTGGATCTGGTTTCTATAGCATGTCCCTGCAGCCTAAGTAATGTACACACTGCATCTTGATATTATTATTATAATATTGGCATTGTCATGTTTCTATAAACCTTTTTGCTGGTAATTGTTCCAATGTTTCATGATATAATACTATAACATTAGGGAAATAAAAATTACAGGTTTTAATGGCATACAACACTCATTCACTGTCTTTTGAGACTTTGTTTCTGAATATTTGGAATGATGTTAGTAAGGAGGCAATCCATGCTACTAGAATTCTGCTCACTTGTGAAACATTACTAACCTTTATTCTGAAGATAGGCAGCTTTGGCAGTTCCGAGAATGCGTAATTCTTCTGGAAGATTACCAAAGTTTGCGATGTAGCCTCTTGAAGCCAATAAAACAATTGACCTGGTTGGTAGAATGGAAAGAACACAAATTTGAATTTCTCTGATAGCATATGTAATGAACACAGAGATCAAATTACCCATAAAAAAAAAAAAAAAAAAAAAGTAAGTAAATAAATTAGGTTTTTCTCCCACCTGTCAATAAATTAGTCAGCCTAGGCTCTATGTCAAAAAATTGACTGGTAGTGAAAGCAGAAGGGAACTGCCACCGGCGGCCTATGGAGTATAGGAAAGAAGTAACGGACATCAGTCCGTTCAAATGTCAGCATTCTGGCAACAAAATTAGAGTGTAGGTATCATTTTGGAAGTTTGCCCTGATTGAGAATGTGTCCCCAAGCAGTGTAAATCAATAAAGACCACAGGATTAGAGAGCGTGAACCTGAGGTGGGTGCAGGGCCGGCGCGTCCATAAGGCGGCACAGGCGGCCACCTTAGGGCGCACCGGCCCGGGGGCGCAAATGTCCGGGTGACCGGCAGGAGGGAAGCGCACAGCTCCCTTCTCCTGCCGGTCACTTCTTGTAGCGTGGCCGAGCGCCAAGCTGCAGTGCCGCGGACTGTGTGGAGGGGGCGGGGATATGAACACGTCATATCCCTGCTCCCTCTGTAGCACACAGCACGGCTGGTGCCCAGCAGGGGCGGAGCTACCGCCGGCCCCCTCACGTCAGCATGGGAGGAAGTCCTCCCAAGAAGACAGCAGAAAGGAGGCAGAGAAGAGGGGGGCTGGGCAGGACCAGCTCCAACTCCCAACTACCTCAGGCAGCACTCTGGATCCCACACCCTCCTGAACCTGTCAGTGTGTGTGTGTATGTCTGTCAGTGTGTGTGTGTGTGTATGTCTGTCAGTGTGTGTGTGTGTGTGTATGTCTGTCAGTGTGTGTGTGTGTGTATGTCTGTCAGTGTGTGTGTGTGTGTATGTCTGTCAGTGTGTGTGTGTGTATGTCTGTCAGTGTGTGTGTGTGTGTGTCTGCCAGTGTGTGTGTGTGTATGTCTGTCAGTGTGTGTGTGTGTATGTCTGTCAGTGTGTGTGTGTGTATGTCTGCCAGTGTGTGTGTGTGTATGTCTGCCAGTGTGTGTGTGTGTATGTCTGCCAGTGTGTGTGTGTATGTCTGCCAGTGTGTGTGTGTATGTCTGCCAGTGTGTATGTGTGTATGTCTGCCAGTGTGTGTGTGTATGTCTGCCAGTGTGTGTGTGTGTGTGTATGTCTGCCAGTGTGTGTGTGTGTGTGTATGTCTGCCAGTGTGTGTGTGTATGTCTATCAGTGTGTGTGTGTGTCTGTCAGTGTGTGTGTGTCTGTCAGTGTGTGTGTGTCTGTCAGTGTGTGTGTGTCTGTCAGTGTGTGTATGTCTGTCAGTGTGTGTATGTCTGTCAGTGTGTGTATGTCTGTCAGTGTGTGTATGTCTGTCAGTGTGTGTATGTCTGTCAGTGTGTGTATGTCTGTCAGTGTGTGTATGTCTGTCAGTGTGTGTGTGTGTGTATATGTCTGTCTGTCAGTGTGTGTGTGTATATGTCTGTCTGTATCATTGTGTATGTATGTCTCTATATGCCTCTCTGTTTCTTTAGGTCTGTGTCTGTATTTCTGTGTGTGCCTGTGTCTGTATGAATGTATGTCTGTGTTTGTACGACAATGTACCTGTATGTGTAGATTGTATGACTGTTTGTTTGATTGTGTGCCTGTATATCTTTGTGACTGTGTGCCTGAATAATTATGTCTGTGTGCTTGTATGGTTGTGTGTCTGTATGTTTGTGTATTTGTGCATGTATGTATTTTTGCCTTTATCTATGTCTATGTGGGAGAAAAAGAGAGATAGATAGGGGCTGGCGGGAAGTAAGAGACAGAAAGGGGCTGGCGGGAAGTAAGAAATACATAAGAGGGGTTGTAGGAGACACACTAAAGGGCACAAAGGGGTAAGACATTCAACTTAATCTTGAGGAAAAAATAAATAAAAACAGTTACAATATGATTATTCAAAGATTTGTAATAAAAAAAAACAAATCTTTAAATCAGATTCCAAGATCACACCTTAACTCCTAAACATAAGATATCCTAAAATGTTGGAGCAAAATGAGAGTGTCTATATTAATTCAAGACAGAATTAAATACCTCTGTGGAACTTTGTTTCTTAAATATTTTTCCAGTTGTTCAAGGTCGTCTTGTGAAAAGTATAAGTTTTCTTTCACGGTTCCAGTGCAAGCATCAATGACAACGAGGAATAAACCAACCTTTTGGAATGCAAACTTTGTTCCATTAACCTGAAAATAAATGAAGACAGCGCATCAGAATGCCAAATGTAACAATGATGTGCCAATATAACACAAGCCATTTTCTTTCAAAGCCTGCCTGTCCAAATGTATGAAGTATGAGGTTACTTCTTAGAATGAAACAAAGTTTCTGTGCGGGAAGTATTACCAACTGCAGCAACTGAAATGGATTTACATTTCTTCACTCTAGAGGAATCCTAAAAATAGAAGATTTGCTGGACAGACTAAAAGCCAAGAAAGATTAAGTCAGCAAATATTTCAGTAACGCGTCTTTGCTGCACAGAGTAAAAAAATATTTTACCTGAAAATATAAATAAATATCTAGTACTGATTGAAAACATGATTAAAGTATTTTTTTCTGTAGGTACTCACCATGGCAGAGTACTTGCAATTCTTACATGCTACAGCACCCATAGTACCTGATTTTATTAACCTATAATACATAGAAGTGAAACCTTTACTGCCCAAAATGTAGCAAGGTTTTTTTTGTTTTTTTTTATGTAATCTTCCCCTTTAGTTTTTTTTTTTTTTGAGCATTATAAATCTAATATGAATGTTCTAATGTACCAAGACTAAAATACAATAAATATAGAAAATACAAATTGGAAATCCACTCATGAGCCACTTTTACCCAACCTTATTTTCTAGAACCGGTCTACTTACAGAAATAAATGATTCTACAGACCCTTCTTGGATTTCTTCTTTGGTAAGAGACTGTATCTGAACTGGGAGGTAGACAACATGAGGATCACTGGTAAACACCGTCTAGAATGAAAACAGATACACAATACAATTAGAGAACGAGATTGTCCATTCCTTCGGCAAAAAAAAAAATGAATCTGTGCAGCAATGTGGTTTCTAATCTTCCTTTTTTTTTTCCTTATAAAGCCCTCTCCAGCAGATCAAATAAGGAAGAGAGACACACATGTTAAAAAAAAATGTACAAAGTGTTTAGCTACACATTGTTAAAGACGAGCCTATTTTTGATAACTATTTTTTTAAAGTGCTTTTTCATTCAGTGGTGCAGCAGCCCAATTACCGGTAATTGGTAAAAAAAAAACATGTCTTTAGATTCCATTTGCTTGGCCTCTTCAGACTCTCCAGATCAGATTGCAGTTTACTTCTTTTTACAAACCTCTGAACAGGCAGCTCTCTGTAAAATTCATTATTCATTTGAAAACACTGTCAGTAAAAAAAAAATAGTAGGCAGAACAAGCTACCAAAAAATAAAAAATAAATTAAAAAAAGCTGGATTGAGGTAAGTGGCTGAAGGGGTTTTTACCTCTCCAGGGCCAGAGTTATAACACAATCAGTAAAGTAAAAAAGTAATAAAATTGATAAACTACTTTATGATTTAAGTATTGGCATTCTGAATATAAACTAAATAAGAAAACTAAACAAATTAGGTACAGCACTCACTGCTTTTGCCCTAACGATAGCAAGGTATATTACAGGCAGATTTTTGTTTTTAGAACAACTCCTAAAACTCCCATGGGAATAACAAGGATGATGTGGCCCAAGAATATGATATATCTGGGCACCAAGAGTAGAGACAGAATAGATGTTTAGGTAGTGGATACATCCTTCAGAAAATTAAAGGGTAGGTTCCCAGTCACAACATGACTCTTGAGGGTAAAATGGACAATTCTATTCAAACTGCTATAATGTGAATAAGTGAGCCTCTACCCCTTAAATGCATTAGGGGATACATTGTTAACGGCAGTAGCCCCAAAGAGACAAAAAAAACATTATTTAAGAAGGATGCGAAGAGAAATGTCTCAGGTTTACATTATGTGATCAGTTCTATGAACTACAGCAAACTCCTGCCTGTTTGGCAAGTATCATAATCTATCATTAAAATCTGAGCCTTTAACTAGCTTAGATAGGCATATTGAATGTTTACCTCTGTGTGAACGTAGCGGGAAAAAAATGGGCCCTCTACCATGAGAACCATCATCCCATGCCCACAACATCTCTTATGATCCCCTCAAGAAATGCATTAGGACTGCAGGGTCTGGTAACATGGATCCCAAATCTGTCTGTCAAACTATATCAAAGACCCTTGAGAGCTATGATGAAGGGATCTGGTGACCACTAGGTAGTAGGAAATAATACAAACTCACCATTCACAAAAGAAAGCCATGACATGACTGCGTTTATATAGCTGTTGCCATCTTTAATGTCGATGAAGAGTGCTTTTAATTTATTTTAAATACTTGGGCCAAGAATTCCATCTAACAAAGCTACTCTATTGCTCCAAATTTTGGAAATATAGAATGACATACCACAAGAATTAGGAGGAAGGAAAAGAGAAGAAAATGAATTAATAAACAAAAGCGACAAAGAGGAAAAATTCCAAACCACAGCAAAACCACCCATTTTGAGAACGGTTTTTATTTTACCTTTCATTGCTTGCACTATGTGTAACACAATATTGTTTTGTATTTTATAATTTGGACCTTTAGCCTTGATAATCTATTCCATGATTTATCAAATATAAGCCAGAATTCATCAAACAGAAACTGGACTAGTCAATTTACAATTCATTTTGTTTGTTTTACATTTAATTATGTCAGTAATGTGTAAATATGTACATACTCCCTCTTTCCTGTCATTTTTCATCATTCATTTACAATTTCAAAATCATTTTACTAGACTAGTGTTACTCTGTAAACATCTGGGAGGTCAAACTTATAAACCTCTCATTTACAAGATATTTTTTTTTTTGTTTATTCCTTTGGTTCTTCACCAAAAAGGAGAATTTAAAAAACGGAATTTCACAAATAGGATCACTTTAGGAAGATGTGCATAGAGCATTATTTGTGGTTATAAAACCTTCCATACTACAAAAATGTGGATTTTAGATTTTAAAAAAACAAAGAAAATCCCAAATAATTGATGTAGTATTATTCATTAGGGACACGGAGAGGCAAGTCCTCCATTTTCTAATAACCTAATGCAATATGTTTAATATAGAATCTAGAAGAGGCTACGAGACATTGCAAGATTTTGACAAGATTGATAAAATCATTGTTAAAAATCTGGGAGACTGTCCAATAAATAGGCAAAATTAATAAGATCCAGAAGACTGTAGCAAATGAACTGGATTGCTGTTGTGAGAGTATAATTCAATAAGTGCGCCCAGAAATTAAACTTCTGATGTAGCCATGGAAAACCGGTATATAAGCTATATAAATCTATGAATTGCCAGAATATTGCAAAGACTGCTCAAATTTCCTAATTCATGGTTAACCAAACTAGCATATTCTCATTCATACACGACACTGAAGAGGAAAAGACTGGCCTGACTTTGTTTCCTGTAACATAATGGCAGAGAATGCGGATGAAAATAGATCTGTGAGTCTTGTTTTCTCAAGCCTGCCAAAAGCAGGTAGGGTAACAGACTCATGCCATTTCAGATTCTACAAAAAGCGGAAAGTAAGATCCAGAGTTTGACAAAGACTGCAAATATGGTTAAATAAAGTGTCCAAAGTATCTTCTTAAGATCGAGGAAGACTGCAAATACTCCAAGGGTCCAACATACATGGAACACACAGAGAAACATAGAAATCCACACCCTGTCTGACCATGCAAGTTGTGGCAAGATCTTGTTCAAATCTCCAATTGTAGAGGGGTTGCTCGTGTAAAGACAGTATCAACATACAGGGAACCTGTAGCTACGGCATCTGAGGGCGTCTCGGAAGTCACACTTTCCAGTTGAGCAGTGTTGAATGAGTGCATGTGTTCCACAGTTCTTGACAATTTACATTTTGTCCTGGTGAGTCGTATTTTTACCCAATGTCTTACTTGTACAAAAGTCTTTTGAAATACCTGTCTACGCCAGTTAGTAGACCAACCACAGAGAAAACGGTTTTGGAAGCTAATCAAGCTCTCAATTCTGCAAAGTTTTAGACATGCTATAAAAGGTATAAAAATCAGAGAGAGTAAGGGGATGAATCTGAAGAAGGTGATATTTTAACCCTTCTGACTATCCTTAAGAAAAAGTCAGCATCAAGTGCCTGATCTATGAACATAATGCATTCACAAGAGACATTGATGAGTTCGTGAAATTAAAGGGACACTGTAGGCACCCAGACCACGTCAGCTCATTTAAGTGGTCTGGGTGCAAACTCTCATCATCCATGGCCCTGAGCGTGCAATTATTGCAGACTTTATAAACTGCAATAATTACCTGCTAGGGTTAACTCCTCCTGTAGTGCCATTAGTGGGACTTCCGGGTGGATTGGTGACTTTTGGTCACCCAAACAACGCTGGACGTCCTCACACTATGCATGAGGACTTCCAGCGTCCATGGAATCCCCATAAGAAAGCATTGAATAATGCTTTCCTATAGGGAAATTCTAATGCGAGTGCGGCCATTGCCACACATGCGCATTAGGTCTCCCCACCGGCTGGTGTCAGTGGGGGAGGAGCGTGGGGGGGGGGGACCTTGACAGAGGGGGAAGTTATAATGTCAGGAAAACAAGTTTTTTTTCATACTTTCCCTTTAACAAATTAACTGGTCAAACACAGTGAGACATTGTGGTGGTCAGTTGACCCACAGTGAACTGTGAAAGCATAGGTTATGTGTAGGGAATGGGAGGATTGTTTTGATGCAAGAAGTTACCCAGGAATATGGAATATTTTTTAGGAACTTCATAAAAGGACTGCAGGCTAGGAGAAAGTCTAACAGAAAGGGGTAAAATTGAAGCCCTTGATAAATGTCCTATAGATTAGAATTTGCAGAGGTGGATCGGACAGGGGACAAGAGAATGCCATTAGCGGGATGGAAATGGGTATATTTGTGGTTAAAAGAGTAAAGAGAAAACAAAAGGGAGCCAAGAACCGAGCCTTGAGGGACACCAACTAAGTCAGGTAGCGGGAAGGAGGTGATGTCAGAAAATTATACACTAAACGAGCCACTGGAAGGCAGTGGATGTAGAAGAGAATTAAGAGAGTATACAGACTTTTGGACTTAGCAGTGTACAAATCATTGATCATTTTTGTTACGGCTGTTTCAGTAGAGTGAAAAGAGCAGAAACCAGACTGAAGAGGGTAAAGGAGAGAGTTAGAATTAAGGAAGCTAGTAAGACTGTTGGCACATGAGCTGCCCTAAAAGCTTAGAGGTAAATTGAAGAAGTTAGGGGGAGAAGCAGGATCAAGAGAAGGCTTCATCAGGATCGTGCAGACAACTGACTTCCTCCAACAGTGTTCTGCTCTATAGGAGAACCTTTGGAGCAACCTTGTGATCTGAGCGTGTAAGTGGGTTGAATGCATGATTGCGGATTAAAGTATGCTTTGTTTGGAGTTGCCTGTTCTAGAGCGGTAGAAAGGACAGAGCTATATAAGGAGATAGCTTGAGAAGGACAGGAGAAAGTTAAAAAGGAAATGTGGGTAGGGGGATGCACATAGGAATTAATGGTCCGTGGAACTGACATAGAATATTCCTGCCATTATATCCATGCCATCAGGCCTTTCTCTGCTCTTTCTTTAATTTCACCTACCCTTACAGCTATAATAACTTCCAGAAGAACAGATAAAATTGATCACAAATGATTAAATACTAACAAATGTTCATGCACTCATACCAAGTATATGAACCAACACAAATTTTATTCTAATTGTGTATCTCAGAGTTTTTGCTAGCAGAAAACACACTTACTTGAGATGCTCCACAAGTCTTGCAAGGTGCAGTGGTCTTCATGGGCATAGGTATTGTCGCAGTGGGTGCTTTGGCATACTTTGGGTAAGCTTTGGCCATACAGTTGCTGGTAGCGTTGGATTGCACAGTTGCTAAAATCTGTACTCTTTCACAACCCTGAGATGAGCAATAACTGTGGCCATCCCTGGGATGTTTTGCTTGCAGAAAGAGGAATAACAATCTATATATAGAGATGAGATAAAATGTTTAAAAAAAAAACAACAACAAAAACTGCTGCTCCAGACCTATTTAAGTATAAAGGTTTTGCGTGCCATAATCAAAAAGACCCAGACATTTAGAATACAAAACAGGCATTCCAGTTTGAGTTATACAAGGAAATTCTAATGTATCAATGTCCAGTTGCTCTTACACAGTGCGTTTAGTAAAGCAATTCCATACCACTCAATAAGGGCTAAAGTTCACATCACATAGCTGGTCAAACCCCAATTGTCAAATGAATATGTTTTTATTTATTTTTAATCTTAGCAAACACTTATCGCCAATGCATTGAATATTCCTGAACTATATAAAGTGTTCTAATTTAGAACAGATTTCACTGTTGACAGCAAAGGACTCAAAGTAGGGACAAAAAAAGGGAAGCCACACTAATTCAAATGCCACCATAAAACTAGATATAACTGCTATGCAGCATGGGAGGCACAATACCTACCAGATACATTTATGATAGAGAACCCTTGCTAGGAGTCATTGGATTTCAAGATACAACATAATGCATGCCTCGCAATGGTTCTGTAAGAATGCAATTTATGTAATGGTTCATGTAAAAAAAGTGCTTTCTTTAGGTACCACTGTATAAAAAGTTTAAACATTTTTCATTTTTACATGAAGCATAATGACAAATGCTTGGACGTAATTACCCTGTACTGTTGTCAAAAAAGAATCTTCCAGCTGATCTGTTTTTCTCCAATTCTTGTATTGAGGACACTGCTTGGAATTCTTCCACGTTGGATGTCTGATTTTTAACGAGCTGTGATCTTACCTGAAACACAGTATTTGTTGGATAGCAGAGACCAACTCTGATCCAATCACCTCTGAAAAAAGTATTATTGCAACAGTTAAATAAAGGCCAAATTCAATTTTCAAAATATTTGTAATTGGCAATAAGAAACTTTTTTTTTCCTACAGGAGTAAAATGAAAATAAAATGGAATAGTCTGCAAAACAAGAATTATAAATAGTATATTTAATGATTTAGAAGATTGCAGGGGCTCATTATCAATATGTCTTTATAAATACTAATTTAGCTGCTCTCTGCAAAAGGATGGGTTTTAGTAAATCAAACAATACAGATGCACTAAATACACCAAACATTACTTGCAATTACATGTGTGCACAATACAGTATAAAACCATAATGACATTTACTAACATATTTTTTTTTTTTTTTACTTTCTTATAATTCTTCAATCCACATCCCAAACTGTATGTAACCAATTGTTGGGGGTTCTGCAATCAATATTCATCATTTACAAATTAAATAAAGGACAATTAACGAACTGGGAGTGTAAATGCAGTTAGGTCCAGAAATATTTGGACACTGACACAGTTTTTATAATTTTGGCTCTGGATGGCAATGGATTTGAAATCAAATGCTGGGTTTCCTCCTTTGTGATTCTTTGTCAGGCCTTTATTGCAGCGGTCTTCAGCGGTGTGTGTGTCTTATTCCCTTAAGTTTTGTCTTTAGCAAGTGAAATGCATGCTTGATCGGGCTGAGATCAGGTAATTGACTTGGCCATTGGAGAATATTTTACCGTATTTATCGGCGTATAACACGCACCTCATTTTTAGAAAGAAATTCCAGGAAATTTACCCCCCTCCCATGGTATTCTCCCCCCCCTCCCCTCCCATGGTATTCTCCCCCCCCTCCCCTCCCATGGTATTCTCCCCCCCCTCCCCTCCCATGGTATTCTCCCCCCCCTCCCCTCCCATGGTATTCTCCCCCCCCTCCCCTCCCATGGTATTCTCCCCCCCCTCCCCTCCCATGGTATTCTCCCCCCCCTCCCCTCCCATGGTATTCTCCCCCCCCTCCCCTCCCATGGTATTCTCCCCCCCCTCCCCTCCCATGGTATTCTCCCCCCCCTCCCCTCCCATGGTATTCTCCCCCCCCTCCCCTCCCATGGTATTCTCCCCCCCTCCCCTCCCATGGTATTCTCCCCCCCTCCCCTCCCATAGTATTCCCCCCCCCTCCCCTCCCATAGTGTACTTCCCCCCCCCCCCTCCCCTCCCCTAGTGTACTTTCCTCCCCCTCCCCTCCCATAGTGTACTTTCCTCCCCTCCCATAGTGTACTTTCCTCCCCTCCCATAGTGTACTTTCCTCCCCCTCCCCTCGTGTACTTTCCTCCCACTCCCCTCCCATAGTGTACTTTCCTCCCCCTCCCCTCCCCTCCCATAGTGTACTTTCCTCCCCTCCCATAGTGTACTTTCCTCCCCTCCCATAATTACTTACCTGTCCTGAAGCGTGGGCCGGCTTCACAGCGCGCACCGCGGTACAGGAACTTTAATTTAAGGTTCCGGTTTCCGGCGGGACTGAAAGGAAGTGTGCACACTATTGTGCACACTTCCTTTCAGTCCCGCCGGAAACCGGAACCTGAAATTAAAGTTCCTGTACCGCGGTGCGCGCTGTGAAGCCGGCCCACGCTTCAGGACAGGTAAGTAATTATGGGATATCGGCGTATAACACGCACCCACGATTTTCCCCCTATTTTCAGGGGAAAAAAGTGCGTGTTATACGCCGATAAATACGGTACTTCTTTGCCTAAAAAAAAATCTTGAGTTGCTTTTCAGTATGTTTTGTGTCTTCCATCTGTAAAGCGAAGTGCTGTCCAATCAACTTCGCTACATTTTTGTCTGAATCGGAGCAGACAATCATAATATGATTATATGATATGATTGACCATCATCAATATTACACTAGTGACCCAATGCCATTGGAAGCCAAGCATACCCATGCCATTACACTGCCGCCGTGGTATGCTTCAGATCATGAACCTTTCCAAGCCTTCGCCATACTTTTTTCTTCCCATTATTCGAGTACAGGTTGATCTTAGTCTCATCTGTCCAAAGAATGCTTTTCCTGAACTGGACTTCATTTTTTTCTTTTGTTTTTTTGGCAAAGTCTAATCCAGCCTTTATATTCTTGATGCTTATGAATGGTTTCCACCTTGTAGAGTTGTGGTGAACCCTCTGTATTTGCTCTTGGGAAGTCTACTCTTTATGGTAGACTTGAATAATGATATGCCTACCTCCTGGAGAGTTTTCTTCACTTGGATGGATGTTGTGAAGTGTTTTTTTTTTTTTTTTTACCATAGAAAGAATCCTAGAATCATCCACCATGATTGTTTTCCTGGAGGTCCAGGCCATGTTGTGTTAGTGTGTTCTTTTTATCTCCGAATGTTCAAAACGGTTGATTTGGCCACTCCAAATGTTCCTGCTATCTCTCTGATTTTTTATTTTTTTTGGAAGCCTAAGAATGGCTTGTTGCACTTTCATTGAGAGCTCCTTTGACCGCATGTGGTGGGTTCACAGCAACAGCTCCCATATGCGATTGCCATACCTAAATTCAACTTCACACAATTTACCTGCTTAATCGATGAAGAAAAGGAATAGCCCACACCTGACCATAAAACTGCTTTGGAGTAAATTGTCCAATTACTTTTGGTGTCTTGAAAGAGAGGGGCTACATATTAAAGAGCTGTAATTCCTAAACTTTCCTCCAATTTGGAGGTGAATACACTCAAATTAAAGCCGAGAGACTGCACTTTAAGCACATATTGATTATTAATTGTGACTTGATTTATTCTGGTAAACAGCAAAAACAACAAAACCTGTGTCAGTGTCCAAATATTTCTAGACATGACTGTACATACGATTAAGATAGATACGTTTTTCTTTTTTTTTGCCATAATACATACGCAAAAGTGCTTATTATGCACATAATTTATTTGCTTTTTTAAATGTTTTATTCTACATTAGAAAATCATTTTGAATAAAAGAATTACGCTAATAGAAAGACATGGATAAATAGATAGATAGAATTGCTTACTTGTCGAAGTTTACAAGGTAAAAGAAAGTGGTTTGGGGAGCCTGCCCATTCCAATGTATGGTGTATCCTTTCTGTAGCATCACCACAGGTTGGTATTGTTGGTAAGTGGCTTTTTGATTAATTCCTCTAAGAGTAAAAGGCTTGGAGTGGTATTCATCTCTTACAATGCTCATAATAAGATTTGATGGGATCCATGTTTGCACGTAAATCTTAGGAAAAAGAAAACAGGATTCAGGCTATGAATATGCATGAGCAAACATAAAAATAAAAAAAAGTACATGCGATAGAGGAATTGAATTGCACAGTCATGAAACATGGGAAGGACAAAGGGTGTAATTACACAGATTAAAAAAAAAAAAAAAAAGCATCATAGATATGGATGTTTTTCGACACAATCACCACGGAAATGCATCATTTTTTAAATATATTTAATCCAAAGAATAGAAGGGAACATAGAGGAATTTATTTATTAACCAGAACTGTAGGCAAAAAGTTTTGATTTGGAGAAATTCTTCAACTACCCTTTAGCAAACGGTTTATCATTGCCTTAAGTTTGCTTTGATTTCCTACAATATGGAGTTCGGTGAATACACCCCTGTGTAGAAATAGCAATACCAGACTGTTTCTTTTAAAGAGTACAGAAATAAAATATGCAGAATCTATGAAACATATTAAAATAAACAATTCTTATCAGAACCACAAATCTATATTATTAAATCTATATTATTTAGGAGTTAAATGAGTTTTGTTTATATTATTTAAGGGTAAGACTGGAATGTGCATTATGAAATCCAGTGCATGACGGGGTATACTAGAGGAATTTCTAGGAACATTTTAACAAGGAATAGTTATGTCCCTTAAAAGGCTGTTACATTCCAGAGCACTTTTAGTAGAAATATAATAAAACCTCCTATAAAAGTTGCCATCTATAACAGTAGGTTCTTTAACAAGTTAAAATTATAAAAGCACATTGGAACAAAGCACCATCGCAGGCATGTCATTTTATTCACTTGATAGTGTATTAGAGATGACGGGAAGTCAAAATCATGGCCTTTATTTTGCAATTAGGTTCTTAATTCAGCATAATACACTATTCAGTGGATAAGCTCTAATATGGGACTCCTGTGTTAAAAAATAAAAAAAAAACTAGTTTAAACAAAAAGTTTAATTAATGCAAAAATTAATTATTTAACACATTTCAATCTATTAAAGGAATGCTATAGGCTTCAAAACAACTTTCGCTTAATGTAGCAGTTTTTGTGTATAGATTATGCCTCTGCATTCTGACGGCTCAATTATCTGCCATTTAGGAGTTCAATCAGTTTTGATTCTCTTTTTGTAGACCTAGCCACCCCGACCCCCTTGCTGTGACCGACACAGCCTGTATGAAACATTTTTCATTTTCAATCAGATGTTAACTTGCTTTAGGCATCTGTAGGCTTCAGAAGGCTATAAACAGAGCAGGAGATAAGAAATTATTGATTAAACAGGCGCTTCCTGGAAAGGAAATTATAGATAGTTTAGGTTAATTTATTGCAGTGTTTAGGAAGGCTGTACAAGTCACATTCAGGGAGGTGTGCTGTATAAGCAAAGTAATTTAACTGCTATATAGAATGATCTATAGACCAAAACTGCTTCATTAAGGTAAAGTTGTTTTGGTGCGTATAGTGTTTCTTTAAGATCATAAATGGGGAAATATAAAAAATAAAAAAAGACATCTATCCTAAAATATATCATCTAAATATACAATGGTCTATATGTGGTAATTACTCAGTGACTATTTTTTGCTGGCTTGTTACTTCAACACATTATACATTAACTTTATCATTTAAAATGGAGGTCCTGGAGATATTAAGACACGCCAAGCTCCTTGCTTACGTTATGTGGCATCTTAACAGAGATGGACAAAAAGTTAACATTCTCTAAGAACACTAACATGTTCAGAGTTTTGTTCTTTACACAACAGCAAAGGAATTATTTGCTCTTCAATGGTATTTGAATGCAAGAAGATTGTGTTTTAATAAATAATGTATACCTCTAAAATAGCCATTATTGTATACTCATTTTGTGTCATACCTCATGTCATTTATTACATGTGATTTTACAGAGGAAGAGATTCTATTTCAACTGTCAAAGTAAAGACAAATAAGTCAATGGGACCTGATGGAATACACCCGAAGTTATTAAAAGAGCTTAGTGGTGTACTAGCAAAACCATTAACAGATTTATTTAACCAATCATTGTTAACAGGAGTAGTCCTAGAAGATTGGAAGTTAGCGTATGTTGTGCCCATTCACAAGAAATATAGTAGGGAGGAGTCAGGCAACTATAGGCCAGTAAGCCTTACTTCAGTAGTGGGGAAAGTAATGGAAACCATGTTAAAGGATAGGATTGTTGAACATCTAAAATCACATGGATTTCAAGATCAGAGATAACATGGATTTATTTCAGGGAGATCATGCCAAACTAATCTTATTGATTTTTTTTGATTGAGCGACTGAAATAATAGATCACCTTACCTAGATTTCAGTAGGGCTTTTGACACTGTTCCACAGAAGAGTTATCAATAAATTGCAAAGTTTAGATTCCAATATTGTTGAATGAGTAAGGCAGTGGCTGAGTGACGGGCAACAGAGGGTTGTAGTCAGTGGTATATTCAAAGCATGGTCTTGTCACCAGTGGGATACCTCAGGGATCTGTACTTGGACCCATTCTCTTTAATTTTTTTATTAGTGATGTTGCAGGAGGTCTTGATGGTACTAAGATATGTAACAGGGTTGATGTTCCAGGGGGGATAAGCCAAATAGCAAATGATTTAGGTAAACTAAAAAATGGTTCGAGTTATGGCAGCTGACATTTAATGTGGATAAGTGCAAGATAATGCATCTTGGACGTAAAAAACCAAGGGCAGAGTATAGAATCTTTGATAGAGTCCTAACCTCAAAATCTGAGGAAAGGGATTTAGGGATAATTATTTCAGTTGACTTAAAGGTAGGCAGACAATGTAATAGAGCAGCAGGAAAGGCTAGCAGAATGCTTGGTGGTATAGGGAGAGGTATTCGCAGTAGAAAGAGGGAAGTGATCATGCCATTGTACAGATCACTGGTGAGACCTCACAGAGTATTGTACGCAGTACTGGAGACCGTATCTCCAGAAGGATACTAATACTTTAGAGAGCGTTCCGAGAAGGGCTACTAAACTGGTTCAACTTTCAAGGATAGGTAAAAGGAACTTAACATGTATAGCTTGAAGGAAAGACAAGACAGGGGGGATATGAAAGAAAAATTTAAATACATAAAGGGAATCAACACAGTAAAGGAGGAGACTATACTTAAAAGAAGAAAAACTACCACAACAAGAGGACATAGTCTTAAATTAGAGGGGCAAAGGTTTAATAATAATATCAGGAAGTACTATTTTACTGAGAGGCTAGTGGGTGCATAGAATAGCCTTCCAGCTGAAGTGGTAGAGATTAACACTGTGAAGGAGTTTAAGCATGCCTGGGGTAGGCATAAGCCTATCCTAGCTATAAGATAAGGCCAGAGTATTGAAAGTATTTAGAAAATTTGGCAGACTAAATGGGCCGAATGGTTCTTATCTGCCGTCACATTCTATATCTACCATGAGCATTGTCGTACTTGGTAACTGGAGGCAATTTCTGCTGTTGCACAGTTACATAGCTGAACTGAGACGTGCGTCCATCAAGTTCAGCCTTCCTCACATATGTTTTTGCTGTTGATCCAAAAGAAGGCAAAAAACCCAGTCTGAAGCGCTTCCAATTTTGAAACAAGCTAGGAAAAAAAATTCCTTCTTGACCCCAAAATAGCAGTCAGATATCTCCTTGGATCAAGCAGCTATTACCCCACTAATTAGAAATTATATCCCTGTATGTTATGTTTTTGCAAGTATTTATCCAATTGCTGTTTAAACATCTGTATGGACTCTGATAAAACCACCTCTTCAGGCAGAGAATTCCATATCCTTATTGCTCTTACTGTAAAAAAGAAATGTCCTTTGCCTTAGATGAAATCTCCTTTCTTCCAGCCTAAATTTGTGACTTCGTGTCCTGTGTATAGCCCTGAATATATTTGTATAATGTTATATCCCCTATGAGGCACAATTTTTCCAAACGAACGAAATTTAAATTTTTTAACCTTTTTTCGTAACTAAAATGCTCCATTCCATTTATCAATTTTGTAGCTCGTCTCTGCACTTTTTCTAGTGCCATGATTTCCTTCTTTAGAACAGGTGCCCAAAATTGCAAAGTGTATGCAAGGTGTGGTCTTACCAGGGGTTTATAAAGAGGCAAAATTATATTTTTGTCCCGAGAATTTATGCCCCTATTTATACATGACATAACCTTACTGGCCTTAGCAACTGCAGATTGACATTTCATATTGTTGCCTACTTTGTTGTCTATAACAATTCCCAAATCCTTCTTGTGTGTGGTTATCCCTAATTCACTACCATTAAGGGGGTAAGTTGCTTGTGTATTTTTACCCCAAAGGGCAAAACTTTGCATTTCTCTACATTAAATTTAATCTGCCATTTTAGTGCCCAATCCCCCAATCTATCTAAATCCCTCTGCAACAAAGCAATATCCTGCTCACATTTTATTACTTTACAAAGTTTTGCGTCATCTGCAAACACTAAAACATGGCTTTCAATGACTATTGCAAGATCATTTATAAATGTTAAAAGGGACACTAGTCACCCAGACCACTTCAGCTCAATGAAGTGGTCTGGGAGCCAGGTCTCCCAGGTTTTAACCCCTTCAGTTGTAAGTTTCAGAGAAACTGCTATGATTACATTGCAGGTTTAATTCAACCTCTAGTGGCTGTCTTCCTGACAGCCGCTAGAGGTGCTTCTGCGATAAATGCTTTCCTATGGACTGTGTGAATGCACATTCCGCTCCACTCGGGAGCAGACGTAGGAGTGGGAGGAGAGGTCACGAGCACCGAGGGAGCCCTGCGCTGGATTAAAGCAAGTAACTGAAAGGGTTGAAATCAGAGCTATAGCTTCATGTACAAGACTATGAATGAAACAGATACGTGCTTAGACAAGGGTTCCATTCATAATACCTGATGAATGAAACTCAAGTGCTAAACTAAATGAATTTTAAGCCCTTGCTAGGCAGGGGTTTATAGTAGATGCTTAGACGTCAGAGAAACAAATTTAAAGGGGATTAATTTATTCTAATTTGATATTTTAAATGCATTATCTCTATAGAGATTTCATATGCATAACTCCCACAGGCTGAAACTTGCCCATCATCCCAGCATGCAACTTAAGAAATCTAACCTGTGCATATCTGCCACTGCAGATCACTCCATTCCATTCTGTCATATTAATGCAGTCTGGGTGTCTAATCAGGTAATTGTCCACCCTAGCAATGTAAGTATCATTATAGCCAGATACAGAACCATCCACGTCATGGAAAATTGAGTTTTTATCGCCATCAAGATCACCATCTTCAAACCATGGACCTGGCTGACCGAAGAAAGCTTTCAGGGAAACCTGGAGAAGGAGAGGGGAAACCTTTCATTTATTCACCGTTTGTTTGAAACCAAAGAGGCACATTACATAATGGGTTTGTTTGTACTCAAAAAAATAAGGCCAGTAAAAAAAATAAAAATAAAAAATACACTTCATTATTGAGACTAAACGGTTTACACAGAAAATAGGACTTAAGCCAGGTCCCCAAATCAGTTCTCAATGGACAGAACTGTCCAGGGTTTCAGCATTTCCCAAGAGATGCCAAAAGATACCCATAGGTGTCAATTTCAGAACGAAAACTCCTGTGATGCTTTGTCAGGCAAAGCACTACAAGAGGTACAGCTCAGCAAAAATAAGGCTAATTTTATAAAAATTTGCCTTATTACACCCCTGGTTTTCAAGGAGACAACAGGTCCTGTTAGTTCCTAATAGTAAAGCTCAGTGCACCTGCCTTGCAAAGACTTTTCATTGAGCTGCACTGGGCAGTTTGTGATTGGACAGCCACATAAAGTCTGGGTGGGGTTAGAAAGGGAGGGTTTGCAAACCAGACTTCAGCAGGCTGTGCAAGCTGAGATAGTTAGAGATTATATATATATATATACACACACACACACACACACACAAACACCCCAAATGAACTAATGCACAATTAAAAGCATACATGTTATCAATTGGGTTATATATACTAGACAGGGATTTAAAAAAAAGAAATATGCAACCATACAAATATAGCTAAGCATTTAACCACTGACTGAGGAGACCACATTGGTGTATAACAGTAAATGCAATTACTACTGTAAATTAAGAGAGCACTTGCAGGTCCTAGTGATGAATAAATTCAGAGAATAAAAGATGAACACTTAAGTCCTACACTGAACTTAAAAAAAATAATATATAAATATTTATGGATGGAATGTTTCAAGTACATTTTAAAATGTATCGACAAATAGATATTATATACATCTTCGACATTAAATCACCTATCGATAGAGTTACAAAAAAATAAAACAAAGGATTCGTGTTAAACGCGTTTAGATATCTTAGTAAGTGATTTTGTAGAGCATTTAATGACTTTTGGAATCTAGAACAAAGATATAATGCTTTATTCATAGCCACAAGAAAAGCATCAGCCCTAAGTGCTGCCTTGAAGGCAAATGCATGACTGAAATGGGTTATCATGACGCCTACAGGCATTTCTTAACCATTTAGTGTATTGTTTTACCCTCAGTGATTTTAATTGTTTCTTAGGAGTATCGTAAATGAAATATTGTAGTTTAAAAAAGGGAAAGATTTGACATACTCAATATATGGGTTGGTTTAATTCCTTTTTCAAAACTGAAAATCCCCTTGTAATTTCTTAGTTTAGTGAATAACCCTGCAAGTATTCTTTGCAAAACAGTTGTGGCGGACCGCCTGGCACCCCCGACTGGGTACCTCCTCCACCTATCAGGCTTCCCAGTGTTCATCGAGTACCATAAGCACTGCACCTGACACCATAACTACAGTAGCCCCCTTAGCCACCACAGCTTGACTAGGGTCTCGCCAACCCTTCCCACCTTGGACCAAACACCTGGATCCAGCTCCCAGTGGAAGGACCTCTCCTCCAAGAAAGTATCGCTGTATAGCCAGTAAAAAAGCAAGTAATATACCAGTATAGCTGTTCCACCCTCCCCTTTCCCCCCCCATACATGAGCCAAGGCTTAATGCTGGAAGTCGTCTGCTTTATTGGAGGCCACACACAGCCTTTTATGCAAAAGCCCCTGGTTTCCAATACAAGAATATAGGGAAATCTCTCCCATGATCCTTTCTGCCTGAGAGATACGTATCTGAGAAGCAAACATATAATTAAATTATCCAGACGAACAATTCGAACACTGCAGTGGAACTCATTACAAGGTGTCAATTGGGCTTAACAAGCACACGGGTGGTCTCTGGTTTGTGCGGTTGTTCAGTTCCCGAACAAGCTAATCCCAAATCACACGAATAGAGCCTTTTACAGTGTATCTTGCAAGGCCCATAGTTCTGAGGCAGGAGACTGGCAAGCAGGCTCCTCCAGGAGCCCGTGGCAAGGTTATGTTCGCCACACTAGTTTCTCACACAGCAGAGATGTAAGAGAGTCACATCCTCTATCAATGACATCAATTACTGTCTTAAGGTACATCCCATGAGCTTCTAATTTGCCGATTGCAAGGAAATTAGGTAACTGGTCATATCTTGGAGTGCATGGATTACATAAATATGGTCTATTGTTTCATTTCAATGAACATATATCTTATTAAATTTAATGTGCAAACACAGTATAGGATCAATGAGCTGGTTTAGTCTGCCCGCTTACTTTGTTGGGTAATTCAGTACTGGATTTATATTGTGTTTATCACATACATATTTTTCCATATAATTCATAACATTTTTCATATATTTACTAAATTACCTAACTATATCCTGCTAGGGTAGTATTATATATACCCAAGTAACACCCTATAAGGTTCTTAACCAACAGTTCTATCTCCTTACAATTATTTTAATACCTGATTTAAATAAGCCCGATCAATAAAGTGGAACTGTCATTTCTCTTGAAATAAAAGTTCCTTGTCCCATCACCAAAAAAAAAAAAACCTTTGTCCAGTGCGACGTCATATTCTAATTAACCAGGCCCACCCACGTACTTTAAAAGAAATGCTATACACTAGTGCTTACGCAGCCCTTCTATAGTGCTGCCATTCTGTACTGTTGTGTGTGTGTGTTAAAAATTAGTTTGTATGATATGCTGTATGTGCCACAGTCAATATAATGTCATAAAAAATTTAAAAAAACAAAACAAAAATAAATTAAGCAGGCTTACTCTATACCTAGGATGTAATTGATATTGTTTAAGTGGAAATTAAACCTCCGCATTTGAAATCGATCAGTGGGAGACTGATTCCTCTTGGAATCACAATTTTTGGTCAAGCTACTTGAAAATGGCACGTGTATGGTACCTATAGTGATCATATAGTTAATGTAGTAGATAAGTGAACACAATTGTTGAACTCTAGCAAGGTTATTTATTAAACTGGATACTGACCAAGATATCCAAAGGGGACAAATTATTCACCCCTATTTGTTTGCAGCTCAATTATAATGGAACAAAATGAGCAATTACTTCAATTCCAAAACTAATGAATAGCCATGAGTTGTGGATTCAATAACTAATAGGAAGCTAAGCACAAGAATTACATTAGTAAATTCTATTTATCCTAGAGAGCTGGGAGAATCAGAATGTGGAACTTGCTAAAGTGTTTAGCCATATATTTACCATAAAGGCATATATATGGCTATACACTATAGGCAGTGGGTATATAATCATTATCTGTGGTTATTTGGTCATTTATACTTACATTCGCTCCAAATTTAAGGAAAGATATATTGTTCCTTGGGGTTAGTTGCCAGTTATTTTTCATCAGAAAACCAATGGCACTGGTAAACCGGTCAGGTGTTGGCATAAAATTTCTAAAAGTGCATTTTGTAAGACGGATTGGTCCATCGTAAATCTGAAATCCTCTGATTGGAAATGTTCTGTTGGGAAGCCACAAAAGATTCATTAAAAAAAATTAAATCCATAATCATGGGCAGTAAAAGCAGGTTACATACAAAATTGTTAATTATAACCAAACACATGCATCAAAGAGCATCTTTTATTATCCTGTTAAACATTATTGAGAACCCAAGTTGATATAATGGTATTCCAGTCATCTATATGTATGTATGTTCAAGACTAGTCCAGCACTTGCAGAAGCACTCACACAAAATAAAAAAATAAAACTTCCTAGTTGCCTTTACTTCTAGCATTAAGTTAAAAGAAAACAGAAACTGAATTGCAGGGATTGAATTGCACACACGCCTAGCCAGTGTTTGCACACATCATATAGGCAGTTTACACTACTTGGTGGAGCAGAGGGAGGGACGATATGGGGGAGGGTGGCAGAGGTTGTGACATTAGTTTCAGTGCTGTAAGCAGGGGCTTCAATATTTCTACTTAAAATGGGTTTGTGGGTCAGGATTAGTAGCTTTCATGGCAGGCAGATAGATGAGACTACTCCTGTAGTACCGTGGGCAAAATGTTTTATTTTTACGCAAACCCTGAAATGAATTAAAAAAAAAAAAAAAATAGGTCCTAGTACTCGCTAGAATTGAAAAAAAAAAAAAGAAAAGAAAAGAAAAACACACACACCTTAGACAACTTGGTAATCTCTAAATCCTGGACTGGTATAGGTTGCATAAGGACTGGTTTGGAAAACACTGCACTATATGATCATGCTTCCTAATATGCTGGTATAGAGGTTCTTTTTACAGAATAGAAAGTAATTGACTCCAATAATGTTATAGTCCAAAACACTATAACAACTACAGATTACAATTGTTCTATCCTAGGAGGATATGGGTAAAACTCATATTGCCTTGATTGATTGTGTTTGACAAAATTCTGGAATACCACGGTACTCTAATCACTTCACCTCTCATGGAGATCCCATATTGAGGAAAGTCACATCTGTACAATTAGAGACAGCCAGTAAAAGAAAATAGGGTCATCCAGCACTGACAAAATACAGTCATTATGGTCAGACCCAGTGTCTTTAATACAGCTATTTATAGTTTTCACCACAACTAATGGATCATAAGAGGCATGCATAACAAAAAGGCACAAAACCACATTTATAGAAAGGATCAATGTTATACATTTTTGACAACTAAATTCCTGAAGATAAGTAACAATGTATACAGTGTACTACTAAGACAGAGGCTAAAAAAAAAGCTAAACTGCATATGTGGTATTAAAATATAAATGAATCCTCAAAGCCTGATTTATCAACTATTTTCAGAGAAGAGAATAATGCATTGAATTAGTTAGGTGTTACCCTGCAAGGTACTCAAGTATACTTTGGTGAGTTCTAAGGTATACAGTACTCTGTTTTGTACAATGTGTGTACATATCGGCATATATGGACTTTATACCCCAAATCATTTTTCTGTACCTAAGTTGATCAATGAGATTTTTTTTCTCCTTTAGATGATCATGAATACATGCATTTAATTATATAAATCAACATGAAGGAGAGAACGTGTATTCTTATTAGGTTACATAACTACTTTAACTTGGAGCTAACATAATAGCATCATGTTTTAACCCATAAGAAGGATTTCTATAAGTTATATACACAATTCCACATCCAATAAGGAAAATGTATTTAACCCCTTAAGGACACATGACGTGTGACATGTCATGATTCCCTTTTATTCCAGAAGTTTGGTCCTTAAGGGGTTAAGGAGAAGAAACCCAAAGTCTAGTCCTACTGATTTAATCTTCTTAAACATAATTTGTTATGACAGAGATGTAAATTTTTCCGCAAATATAAAAAAAAAAAAGAAGAAGAAGAAGAGCCACGTATTCCTCTAACACATCATTGCGCCTCTTTTTCCTATAATGTAAAATGTACCTGTTTCTAGGAAGAGTGCGTGTTTTGTTATCCACTCCTCCAGTTCCCCAGTATTTGTTTTGGCCTCCCAAAAAGCCATAATTTCTGCTTTCACCAATAAACAGAGATTCTGACACTTCCTGACTGGAGCCTTCATCTTTAGGGAAACTTCCATCACTACGGAAAAAGGAAAAGTTACCACTGCTGCCTGTACTTTGTAATAATGCAGTGTTTTCATTAAAATGGTTTATTCAACATTTATTTCAAATTTGGGCACAAAATACACATACAACAGGCGGAGGGAAACTAAGAAAGAGAAGCGACTGTCTTGTGGTTAATTAAAAGCCGTAATGTTATGACAATTAAATGTAACTTTTATTACAATTTGCCCAAAGCTATAATTGTGCACTTGCATGTTGCAACTACTATTTAACTTCGCTAGGAAAAAAATAAAGTGAGAATTTAAAGTGAATTTCAAATTTAAAGGAACATTACAGTGTCAGAAATACAAAATGTGTATTACTCACACTATAAGTCTAAATAGCTGTCTCGCACGGGTCTCCTCACTTTTGCCCTCTCTCCTCCTCCTCCTCCTATCGCCAATCATGCATGCTGGCTAATGTCAATTCTGAGCAAATGTTCATGGACAGTATGCTATTCACTTGCTGAGAGCAGCCAGCTGACACTCTCAGCCTGTGAATGGCGACTGAATTGGCTTCCAGCCTCTGCAGCTCTGCAGACGCCAGAAGTGCATTACTAGTGCAGAGAGAAGTGCAGTGTCAACCTTTTAAGAGGGCAAATCCTTGCTAAATGGTTTGCCCTATTTCAGGGGATCTGGGCAAGGGTACTCCTCAAATCATAACCACTACAGCAGACTATAGTGGTTATGATGCTTGGAATAAACAAGTTACAATTTAAAACCAATCCGCTTTACAATGTATTTTATGTCAGATCACATACAAAAAAAAAAAAGTTTAAAAAGGATTTTAAACACATATACACAATTATTGTATCATTAAACAAATCAAACATATTGTAATAATTTAACCAAAATCTACAAATAAAGGGAACCCATAAAGCACTTTAGCTTGCTGAAGAGTGTCCTATTTTGTTTCCATTTTGGAAATAGTGCAGATTTCAATAGAAATTTACACCTTCATAAATTATACTGGTTACAACCCCTTGGCTTTTCAAGAAGACAACAGGTCCTGTTACTTCCTGGTTTGGTTAGCTTATTTGCACCAAACTCAGGAGGCAGCAATAGCATAAAGCACATTCCTTGCCCACCTGCCTTCTCATTGAGCTGCATTGGGAAGTCTGTGATTGGACAGCCACAGAAAGTCTGGGTGCGGTTAGAAGGGGAGGGTTTGTAAAGGCAGCAGACAAGAGATCTGCAGTATTTGCATGCTGTTTTTAGATATAACTCCAATGAAAAAATGCATAATTAAATTAATACATGTATATTTTTATTTGGGGTATATCTACCAAACTGTGATTTTTATTTCTATTATATTTTGACAGTGGAGTGTCCCTTTAAAATTATTTATATGCTTTACATTTTTAAGAAATGATATAGTCGACTATAGTCGAGATTAGTGCTGTGAGTGCCTCCAGAAAGAAACTAAAAACGGTCAGTCTCTCAATTAAAACTTGCTTTCAAATAGTGAAAACATAGCTTGTTTAGAGAATTTATCAGATTTTGTCTACTAAGACTTAAAATTTTAAAAATGCCTTTGAAATCCAGACAATTCCTACTTTTGTGTATAACCCTGTAGGTAGGTTTCAGTGTGCAACATACTTTCACACTGTCACTTAGCATTCTTCCTTAGAGGTACCAAGTTCCAGAAAAGAAAGCAATGATGGGTACTATTAAAATTAACAGGTTGTTAATTTGGAGAAACATTTTAAAGCTGCGGTGAATACATTTGGATCTAGAGACAATGGATCTACATACAGTTTAATGAGAGTGTGCATTGATGCCAAATTCAAAGCATAATTAAAGAAAAAGGGAATATGCAAGTGCAACATAAATATTAAAAGTTTACTAACCTGGCAAAAGTCAATCCAATTCCATTATCAGAAAACCTGTCCAAAAATAAAATTGGAAATCTTTGATAACATCCCAATGCATGTGCACATCTAAAAACGGCTAATAGACAAAGTTTCAACAATATCACTATTTACAAAGAAAAGGAGAAAAGCCTGTTCATTGTTCCAAGAGCACAATTAAGCATCTTTGGCAATAAAATGGTTCAATTCTATTTTAACGTTAAGAATATAGATAAAAGGTTTGATTATTTTTTTTTAACTTCTAGCCAAAGTCTTCAAATATGACCTTGCAAAAGGTCAATATAAGGGTCCATTCAGCAACTGCTCCAGTATTACTTAAGTGTGTAATTAAAAGACTTCTGATGACATAACCATAAAATAAGAATAATTTGGTTTAAAGCAGCTCTTGAGGAATTAGCCTAGGCGAGACCAACAATTTGTGAGTCACATCACAGGGCACCCAAAATGCTCCATGATGCTAGAAGTATACCCATATAACAGTGCCCACATTAAAGCAGAGCTGGTATATGTGAGATATTTGCACAACCAAATGACAAATGAAAATGTTTTGCTAGAAACCAGTGATTTTTTTGTTTACCTGCACTGCTGGGCATGGCATGTAAATTAGTCCAAAACCTCCAGTGCAAATCGGATAGAACTACTGAAGGAATAACCGAGTGAATGTGTAGTTGTACAACATTTCTGTGCACGAAGCATTATAGCGAACAAGGCATCAAGTTGTAGTAAAACTACCAGTGCAGTAACAGTAACGCTTTAACAACAGCACCTCTCGCATATAACACATACAGAGCACTCACATGATCACCGACACAGCACCGACATATTTTCTTTAGGTTTAGTTTCAGTGTCCATTTAAAGCTACATGCAGAATGTGATTAAATAGTACAAAAACAATAACAACTTGCGCAATTTTGTTTTAAATTCTTTTTGTATAAAATAATAAATAAAAAACAGTTAATGAGATTCTGATATGGGGGGGTGAGGGTGGGAGAGAGGGAGGGGTGCAACCCCTGAAGTATGAAGTACTAGCAAATGTCAGAGATTTAGAAAGGTAAATACACTAAAGCCAGACTTGAAAATCATTGCAACACGAGGCATCAATAAAGAAAGCATCAACAGATAATACACAGGCGGAGTTATTCACTAAACTCCAAAATGTAGCCAACTGAAATCCAGACTGCAAAATATTGGTATCAGTAAGTGATTTTGAAAAGTGCTGCAACTCTGATATAGTCAATGATAAACTATGTTAGACTCATATTTCCACTCTAACATGTTCTGAGTAGGAACATGATCTGTTTGGAGTGGAATGAAGGTGAACTGAGGCAGTCTCGCCAGAGCAGTGCTGTATGCATGGAGATGAACAGGTCACATGGAACATGAGTGGATCTCTTATCTTCCAACCTCATGATGTCACTTAATGTAGTCAGACACCAGCAAGGTGAGATGTTGGTGCTGTGAGCACTAGTGTGAAATCACTTGCTTTTTTCCTGTTGGATGATGGCTGTCCTTGTAAACGTTAGGCCCAGCAGGATACAAACTTCACAGCATCAGAATAATCTGTAAATTTGACATTCTTTATGGCTTCTCGGGTAAAACAGATGTATTTTAATAAGCAGATGAGAGTAAATGGAATGAAGCCCTGTAAAAGGCAAGCTGCCAAGCTGCAGTCCATTAGTTAAAGGAGCAGTTTCTCTTGCATCTGCAATCCATGTTTCCTTTATCTGGAAACGGTGTTTTAGAAGACAATTGACAGCATGCCCAGCATTCCCTGTCCATTCAGAGCTCAGTTGTCCATGTGTCTGGGAATAACTATTGTAGGAGATTGGAGGCCACAATAGGAATCTTGTGTTGAGACCTATTGCTCAGGTCCTCCTACTTGTCTTGCATAAATTCATTTTTTTCAGATTGCTTTAACAGTGTTGCCCAAATTAGTCGTGGAGAAGACTTCCACAATGTTGTTCCTTTTATTTTAGAAAATGTGTTTAGTTTGTTCTAGTAATTTGTATGACAGTAGAGGGCGTGCATTCAGCTGTCTGAGTTTGAGGCTGATTCAACCAAACCACTCTCATGGTAAACCAATAGTGAAAGCTAATGATGATCCGCAGAATGGGGTGTTTAAAAGGAGGATAAGCAGATCTCAAATATGAATGTTTGTACATTCAATTTTTTTCAATTAACAAATTACATTTTATATACATACACAAAATGTATGAGTTTTAATATATATACATATATATACATATATATATGTATATATATTAAAACTCATACATTTTGTGTATGTATATAAAATGTAATTTGTTAATTGAAAAAAATTGACATATATATACACACACACACATACACATATACACACACACACACACAATATTTTTCTTTGTATCTGAATAGTTGCTATATTTTTTAGCTGGTCTTTAAATAAATATTTGGTATTTCTACGTATACATACCCAGAGTTCTGTATAATAATATCTCCTCCACGCACCCAAGCACCATGATCATTATTTTTAAAGGAAATTAGACGGTCAATTAAGGCAGCTACACGTGGCTTCTTAGGATCAGCATCCACATGAGGACGAAATCTTTAAAAGGAAAATGGTAGTTAGAAAAAGTTGAAGTGTTGTTACAAAAACTGTGGAACACAAATATTTGCTAGACGGATGGAAATGAGGGGTGGGTGTTAACTATAGATTGAATAAAGTTTTTTTTTTTTTTTTTTTAGACAATCTTTATTTTTTCAAATAGTTTTTTACACATATGGTAAGTAGCAAGGTACAGAACAGTGACGTCAGTAAACATATGTACAGTTGTAATTTGCAACTCACAATCAATAAACGGTTACATACTAAATGTTCGTCAGATCAGTTGGCAAAATATACATAATAATTCAAACGGTTTCAACAATTCGTATAGACTGTGAGGTGTGTAGTGCAGCGGAGGTGGTGTTCTGAGTGAATCTCTCCACCTGAGTGGTATCACCAGGTCTCAATCCGTGACTTCTACCATTTGTTTTCTACATTAAGACGGCTCTGAGTCACATTAGTGTGGGTTTATACTACTATGAGTAATCTTAGTTTGTCGTGCTTTATCCCCCCATTTACCTCTGATGCCAGCTAGTTTTTCTACATCATCAGTTTGCCCTTGGAACAGAATATTACCGGGCTCATCGCTGAGCCGCCCTATCAGGGAACACTTCTGGGGTAAGAGGTACTCATGTGTGCCCATATTTCCGCCCCATGTTAACCTCAAGGTTGAGTAGGCAAGGGCCCTGTAAGCTAACGTTTTTACGTTCAATTTTTGACATGAGTGAGGATTAGGCTGGGGGTATGTTTGCCTTTCATACCCTAGCGTCAGCATGGGACTCGAGCCGGTCTGGAGTCTGGGTTGGTAGTCAGGAGATTTGCGTTGTACAGGTGACCTCAGGTCTTACGTCCACCGTGCCCTACATGGCCCCTCAAGTCTTACGTCTCGTGTTTATTTGTCAGTGAGTCTCTCCCAAGGGTCTGTCCGAGTCAGTCGTAGGGGATATGTCTGTCGTCCAGTCCGGGAAAGGGGTGAGGGATGGGGGGGGGTGGAGGGGAGGGTGTCTGTCAAGATTAGCTTTGCTCTTGGTTGTTCCCTATGGCCCTTGGGATATTCCACGCGAATTGGTGGTTCCATTGGCCAGATACACCTCCCAGGGATACCAGGTCAATGCACACTGTTCCTGTCTGCCATAAAGGTCCGCCGTGAGGGACTCCATCGCGTGGATTTCCTCTACCTTCGTTATCCATTGCTGGAGGGTTGGCGCCCCCCTCTGCTTCCACATTGCGGGGAGAAGGGCCTTAGCCGCATTAAGCAATGGTAAAGTTAAGGACTTCTTATAGGTCTTTATGGGAACGGGGGTATGGTGTAGCAGCATCGTTAGGGGGTCTAAGCGCATCCCTGTCCCTGTAATTTTGTTGATCTCTACCCTGATTCTCTCCCAGTAAGTGTTGATGTCGGGACATTCCCACCATATGTGGATGAATGTGCCTCTGTGTGTGCCGCATCTCCAACATGTGTCTGGTGTGTTGTTGTCCATGGAGTGTAGTATGTCTGGGGTTCTATACCAGCGGGTCAAGATTTTGTAATTTAGCTCTTGATACTTCGAGCTGATGGAGCATTTATGGGTGAGAGTGTATATCTTGTCCCAGTCCTGTGGGGTGAGTGTTTCCCCTGAATCTGTCTCCCAGTGCCTCCTGAACTTGAGTTCCACATCCCCATTGGCCTGGGCCATGAGCCAGGCATATATGGTGGAGATACCTCTGTGTACCTGTAGTCTGTGTGTGCATAAGAGTTCAAAGTTGGTGAGGGGTCTGAGTAGGTGCCCTCGGCCAGGTAGAGAGTGATAGTAGGTGTGTATTTGGTGGTATCTGAACCGTTCAAGTAACGTCGGAGGTCTGTCTGGGCATATCTCCGTGAGCGGTTTAAGTCCCCTCGTGTTACACCATTGGTGCAGGTACATCCAGTCAGCCTGCTGGAGACCAGCTAAATCTCGTTGTGTCAGTGCGTCTGCCAAGTCTGGGTTATAGGTGATGGGGGTTAATGGGCTAGGGGAGGTAGTGAGCCTAAGTCTGTAGCGTACGGCTGTCCATACCCTGATCGAGGCGTCAATTAGGGGGTTACCGGTGCGTAAGTCAGAGTGTGTGGCGGTGTGTAGCCACAGTCTGGAGGGAATTTTCCTGTCCGCTTGATCTAGCTCGAGGGTTACCCATTGCTTTGTGGGGTATTGTACGTGCCAGTCTGCCAGCCTATGTAAGTGTGTGGCGCGGTAGTAGGTCTCAATGGAGGGCAGACCTGTGCCTCCTTTCCGCTTTGGGAGTTCTAGCGTGGATTTTTTAATCCGGGTCTGGCGGGATTTCCAAACGAATTGTCGAACAGCAGTCGATAGGGAGCTAAAAAAGGCTTTGGGCACGGTGATCGGTACTGTTTGGAAAAGGTATAGTATCCTGGGCAACACGTTCATCTTGATCGCATTAATGCGTCCAAACCAGGAGATATAGTATGGGGACCATTTCTTGATGTCCACCATCAGGGAGTGTAGCAATGGTTGATAATTGTGTAGGTATAATTGGGATGTGTCTTTGGGCAGCCAGATTCCCAAATATTTCAGTTTGGTGTCACACCATTTGAAGCGGTATTGGGAGTATAGGTGGGGTGGGGGGCCGCGTGGGGGGGGAGGTAGAGGGCCTCTGACTTATCTGTATTGAGTTTTAAGTTGGAGAGTGTTCCGAACTCCTGAAATGCTGTGAGGAGGTTCGGCAGTGATATCAGTGGCTGAGTGAGGAAAAACAGCATATCGTCAGCGTATGCTGCCACTCTGTATTCGTGGCGACCATGGGAGAAGCCGGATATTCCCCCGTTCCGTCTGACCGCCCCCAGGAATGGTTCCAGGGAGAGGGCAAACAGGAGGGGGGAGAGCAGACATCCTTGCCGAGTGCCGTTCCTGATTTGAAAAGGGGCGGACAGTGCTCCATTGATTCGGATCCGTGCCGTGGGACTAGTGTACAGGGAGAGCATCCAGGACAGCATGTTGGGGCCGAAGCCCATGTGCGAAAGGGTGCTCTCCAGGTACGACCAGTCCACCCGATCGAAGGCCTTTTCAGCATCTGTCGACAATAGTAGGAGTTCCCTGCGCTGCGACCGCGCTATGTGGAGAATGTTCAGGGCCTTAATCGTATTGTCTCTCCCTTCCCTGCCTGGGATGAATCCGACCTGATCCGGGTGTATGAGGTATGGGAGGTGGCTCGCGATTCTCAGGGTTATGGCTTTCGCAAACAGCTTCAGGTCTGCATTCAGTAATGAGATAGGGCGGTAGCTCGCCCAGTTCGCCGGGTCTTTCCCTTCTTTAGGTATCACGGTAACTATGGCTGCTAAGGTGTCAGTGGGTAAACGGCCCCCCTCCAGTATGGAGTTGAGGCCAAGTAAAAGGTGTGGTAGCAAAACATCTTTAAACGTGCGTAGATACTGTAGGGGAAGGCCGTCTGGGCCCGGGGCTTTGTGGGCTTTGGAAAGTTTAAGGGCCGCCGCCAGCTCTTCCGCCGACAGGGGTCGTTCCAGGTCTTCTCGCATTTCCGCGGTCAATTTTTTATCGATGTTGCGTTCTAGGAACTCAGTGATCTGTCGGGAGCGTAGTGCTCGGGCAGCGTCTGATGTGGTTTGGGGTATATTGTACAGTTCTGTGTAGTAGTCTACAAACGCTCGCTGAATCCCGGCGGGTAGACGGGTTTCCGTCCCGTCCTTGGGTCTAATTTTATGGATGTGGCTCGCCCTCCTCCGGTCTCGGAGTTGGCGGGCCAGCAATCTCCCGCTCTTATCAGAGTGTTCAAAAAAGAACCTAGCTGATTTCCTAATGGTACGCAGGAGGTCCTGGGCTAGTATGTCCCTCCTCTGTTTCCGAAGCGTCGTCAGTCGGAGGAATATATCCTCGTCCTGATTTTGCTTGTGGGTTTGCTCTAGGGTCGCAATTTGTGAGGAATAAAGTTTTTAACCCCTTAAGGACCAAACTTCTAGAAAAAAAGGGAATCATGACATGTCATGTGTCCTTAAGGGGTTAAAGACCCCAAAAAACAAGAAGGAAGGGAATAAATTTACAAGTTTGATTCATTTTGTTTGTGTGAACATTTAGTGACAATTTTCTAATTTGGAGACTTTGTAGAAGCCCCAGCATGACATCTGTTGTGACTGTACACCAGGGGTAGTCAACCTGGCCCCTACCTGGTTTGGTATTTCAGGTGGGTGGTGGTAGGTTCTGCAGAAAACGCCCACTGGGCTTCGATGGCTGTGGACCAAGGCCAGCAGGGGAGATCCTTTCATCTCCCCTGCCGGCCCATGCAGAGCCAGCCTTGCTGTAAGCCCTCTCGGGCTGGTGAAGAGATCAATGATCTCCCTCACCAGTCCGCTGGAACTTAGTTCCAGGAGAGAGAGGAAAGGACCTGGGAGGCTCTGTGAGATTCAGCCTGCAGCCAGAGGAGCTGCAGGCTAAAGTGAACATGCCATCACAGGCTGGCAGGGGAGATAATACAGACTGCCCCCTCACACGCACAGCAGCTCGCAGACACACATAAAAAAAATAAAAAAAAAATAGAAAATTAGTTACTGCGCCACCGGTGGACGGTAAGGAAATGTTACCATCAACAAAGATACAAAAGTGGGTGGTAGGTACTAAAAGGTTGACTACCCCTGGTGTACACTATAAATGTTTAGAATATGTATTTGTTAACCAAAGAGCGGGAATTACAATAAAACGCAACTGTGCACAAACTTAAAAACTAGAACTTTGGGTTCTAGTTTCTAATTACATGAACGGGTAGTTACCACCAAGTTCTTTTGTTCTCTGGGTAAAGAGTTCTTGGTGTTTTCCGTAACCCACTGCTGGTGTTTGAATATAACCCCAGTGTGAGTGCGTGTGTATTTAATTATCTAATGCAGAGCCTGGAGAGTCAGCTCTTTCTCTACCATACATTCAATGAAAATAATCTCCGTTCTAAATCTCCACAGGTGACCATGTAACCCACCAGTCATGAAAAGAGACCTATGTTGAAATGGGAATCAGATAAAAAATAAAAAAATATGTGTGCACACCTTGCATTATTGTTCAAGCATAAATACTCTCTTGGATCTTCAGCACTTGCATTTGTAGTTTTCACACCTTTGTCAATGAACAGCCCAGCCTAGAAAAAAAAAAAAGTAAGGGTTCTCCCAAATTTTTTTTTAAAATCTCACTGATTTTATAGGTTTTTTTTTATACTGTATGTCTACGCTCCTTTAATTTCTTCTTTCATGACAATCCATTAATTTTAACTTTACATTTCATGCTCTCCTATACAACATAGGATTCACACAAATGTTTAAAATATACATGTGGCACTTCTTTTAGAGACCGGAATTAAACAAAAACATAGCCCGAAGGTGGCAGACTTTATAAAATACATATTTGAGATATGTGAAAGGTACTCACATTTCTTCTATAAACACTTGTGTCATGTGATCCATAATAGGAGATAATTCAGGGATTTTATAACGGGTCTTCACATTATACCTTATGGAGAGCTTATAGTCAGCAACACAAGATAAAGATGTATTACCTTGAAATTAGAATGTGCTCTGTTGTTGTAAAAAATGCCCAGTGGTGTTAGCTCAGATTTGGTATCTTGATAGAGCCCATGCGATTCTCCAGTTGACATCTTGTGAAACACATACCATATTCCAGTGTCCTGTAAAAATAAAAAATAAAAAAATTTAAGTCACATTTATCCCACAGAAATCCTTTGTGTGTATTATTATTATTATTATAAATATACATAGAGGGCCACCATCACGGGGGTACAGGCAGTGTAGCATAGGGGCCCAAAATAGCTGTACATTGTAATATGGATGGCATTGGCATAATGGGCCCTTTATTATATGGGAGCCTACAAACAACTCTCGCAGGGAGCAGTGCTGGAGGATGTGGTATTATTGATATCCCTTCCTGCCTGTATTACCTTGGCGCTGTTCTAACTGGCAGCTAAGAATCAGAGGAGTGGCAGTGTGTCCCCAGTCTCTTATCCAGTGCCGCCACACAAGCTGTAAGCAAGCTAGAATACATGGCCTCTAAGGCAGGACTACCTGAGGGGAGTAAAGGGTAGGGGGCAGGGGATGTTCCTTGTTATTGTGGAGGAAAGAGATTAGTGATCTGTATATGTGAGTATCCGTGTGTGTGTCTGTATGTCAGTTTGACAATACAAAAAATTACCACATATGTGTATTTATTGTGTATGGATGTATATGTCTGGGGAGGGGGGCGGGTGTTCCTGGCTCTTTGTGTATCCAATTATGTGTGCAAGTTTATATATCTGTCAAACAGACACACAGTTGCATATGTACACACAGTCAAAAGCACACGTGTGTATATGTGCAACTGTGTGTCTGTATGATGCTGTGTAGGCAGGGCCGGCCTTAGGCCTTCAGGCGCCCTGTGCGAAAAATCTCAACAGCTCCCAATCCATGTGTATAGGGGATTTATTAAATGAAAATTTAACAATTAACAAATATTTATCCCCTCTTCCCTGTCATTACCTTGCATGGAGGGGGGGGCATGCTTATCTCTGGTGATCCAGTTTGCTGGGAATCTGGTCGGTGCCTTCACTGGGTGCAGTCCATCAGCAACTGTCTCATGAGCTCAGGCACTTACAGTATCAGAGCTTTCCTGTGGTAATCTGCGGCAACGTTCTGACTGGCCGGAACTCGGAAGACAGCTACATTTATCATGTGTGTGTCAGACGTGATTGTGTGATGTGTTCGTTGTGTGCCATATTTGTAATGGGTGTAGTGACTGTGTCTGATATGTGTTTGTATTGACCGTGTGTGATTTTTTGTTCACTATAGCAGTAGATAGGGGGAGCAGGGGCACTGGGGTAGATGGGGAGCAGGGGCACTATGGCAGTATATGGGGGGAGCGCGTGCACTGGGGTAAATGGGGGAGCAATGCACTATAGCAGTATATAAGGGGAGCAGTGGCACTAGGGTAGACAGGGAACAATGGCAATATAGGGGGAGCATGGGCACTATAGGGATAGATAAGGAGCATGTTCCCCCAAAGGTAGGGAGGTTGAGTGGACTTAAAATAATAAATAATTTTAAAAAAAAACAATATAAATAACATTAATTTGTAAGTATGTGCAAGAGAATGTGTATGTTTGTGAGTGTCTGTCAGTATCTGTGAGACTGTGTGTCAGTGAGAATGTGTGTGTCTGTCGGCAGTTGAGGCACTATAGGGGTAGATGGGGAGCAGGTGCACTATAGGGGTAGATGGGCCAGCAGGGGCACTATAGGGGTAGATGGGCCAGCAGGGGCACTATAGGGATAGATGGGGAACAGGGGTACTATAGGGGTAGAGGGGGGCACTATAGGGATAGATGGGGAACAGGGGTACTATAGGGGGAGCAGGGGCACTAAAGGGGTAGAGGGGGGCACTATAGGGATAGATGGGGAATAGGGGTACTATAGGGAGAGCAGGGGCACTATAGGGGTAGAGGGGGCACTTTTAGGGATAGATGGGAACAGGGGTACTATAGAGGCAGCAGAGGCACTATGGTCTCACTTACCAGGCAGCAGATTCGGGCCTTGGTTAGCTCCGCCCCGCCGTCCGCTTGGCTCCACCCCTGCCAGCCACTTGGCTCCACCTCCTACAGTCTCTCTCTGCTAAGCCCTGGTAGAGGGCAGGGAGTGTGCGAGCTGTGTCGGCCATAGGGCGCCCCCTGCTGCTTGGCGCCCTGTGCAGCCGCACAGCTCGCACACCCCTAAGGCCGGCCCTGTGTGTAGGTGTACGTCTTTGTGTGTGGTCTGTGTGTCTGACCATGAGATTCTCTGTATGTGTTTACAACATTGTTTACCTGCATATGTAACTATGTGTGTGTGCATGACATTATGTATGTATGTCTGGAAATGTGTATGTGTGTATTCTGAAAGAGTGTGTGTATGACAATTTGTATGTTTATATCTATATCTTTTGCAAGAGATTTTTTATTTTGCAGTTCTGCATTATTTAAATATTTTATTTTATAGAAAAATCTAGAGTTATTTTCCTCCCAAAATCAATTATTTTCATGGTTTTGTATCTTAAATAAAAAAAAAAAATACAAATAAAAAAATAACGAATGCATTTATTAATAAGCGTGTGTGGTTAGGAATGATCGCTACAGTGTATATACTAAAAGCTTGTATTATATAGTGGATATGCACTTTAAGTTGTTAAAATGTAATTGAACAGATTGCAATTCAGAAAACTATTTAATGAACAATAATTATCCTCAATATATGGAAACAATAAAGTCTTTATGCCTGTCCATGTAATAAACATCCCTACTACGCTGACCAGCACAATGTTCGTGATCAAGCACATGCTACAAATATAGATATATAAGTAATGCCTTATTCATGTGATCACATCCGGAACTAATCAGACAGCTATAAAGAATGTAATCCTTACACAGAGGCTTACAGATTATAGTGTATTATATAAGAAAGGGGGAAATAAAATATGCTATAGAGCATCCTTTCAATGACAAACTATTTCTTCTGCAAATATACAAAGGCCAGGCAATAAATTATAATATAGAATCAATTAGATCTAACAACGCTTGGTGAAGTAGCAGAGATCATACCCAATGCCCCAGTACAGGGCAGGAGTATGATTTCATTGTTGTCTCGACACAAAATGTGGACAGATAGAGACGCTAAACAAATTTTAGGGGAACCACAATATATTACACCATGGGCAAATACCATATATTTGCAGTCATGGGCATCCGCAGGGGGGGGGGGGGGGGGGGGGGAGGGGGGTGCAAGGCCCCCCCCCCCCCCCCCCTTCCCCCCGGATTTTTCAGCTTGTTCTGCTATTTTTCGTGTGAGATTTAAAATGAACTGCAATACTGGCGCCGGCCAGTAGGTGGCACTGTGTATGGAGAGGGACAGGAAGCTGCATCTATGCCTGCTTCTCTCTGCCTGACTGAAACCGCAGGGGAGCAACACATGCAGGCAACAGAGACAGCCTACAGATCAGGTAAGTGAGGAATGGGGGGGGGTTAAAATAGTCTATAGATTAGGGGAGTGAGGGATGGGGGGGGCAGCCTATAGATTAGGGGAGTAAGGGATGGGGGGGCAGCCTTTATATTAGGGGAGTGAGGGATGGGGGGAGCAGCCTATATATTAGGGGAGTGAGAGATGAGGGGGGCAGCCTATATATTAGGGGAGTGAGGGATGGGGGGCAGCCTATATATTATGGGAGTGAGGGATGGGGGGCAGCCTATATATTATGGGAGTCAGGGATGGGGGGGTGTGGCAGCCTATATATTAGGGGAGTGAGGGATGGGGGGGCAGCCTATATATTAGGGGAGTAAGGCATTGGGGGGGACAGCCTATATATTAGGGAAGTAAGGCAAGTGAGGCATGGGGGGGGCAGCCTAAAGATTAGGCAAGTGAGGCATGGGGGGGGGCAGCCTATAGATTAGGCAAGTGAGTCATGGGGGGCAGCCTATAGATTAGGCAAGTAAGGCATGAGGGGTGGGGGGGAGCTAAATGAAGAGTCAGCAAGGAGCAGGGGCAGCAAGGAGCAGGAAGGGACAGAAGGAGCACAACGGTAAAGGAGCAGAAAGAATCAGAAGGCGCACAAAGGTAAAGTTGAAGAAGGAGCAGAAAGGGTCTGCAAGGAGCAGAAAGGAATCAGAATGAGAAAGGAGCAAAAGGGCGCAAAATAAGCAGAAAGAAGCAGAAAGGTAAAGGAGCAGAAGGAGCCAAATATAGAAGACAGTGTCAGAAGAAAAAGAAGACTGTCAAATGAAGGAGAAGAAAAGGAGATTGGAGCAGGAAGGACAAATGAAGTGAACCCTCCACTTTATTCTGGACACCACATCATAAGGCTTTGGTACCTGGGCCTGGCAGGGAAACTCTGGACCTTCTCATCTCCCCCGGTAAAAAAAATATCAGTGTTAATGTGTTCACTTTTATTTACTGAGTGTCAGGAAGCACAGAGTGCCGCTGGGTAGGGGTGTTGCTGATTGGCTAGAGCGGTCAGCTGGCACTCTAAGCCAATCAGTAGCTCCCCATTCATAAAAAAGTTATGAACCGGGAACTAGCGATTGGCTTAGAGCGTCAACTGTCAACTCTAGCCAATCAGCGGCACCCATGTCTGACGTCAATCTGCACTTCCTGACACTCCGTTTCAGATGAGGATTACCACTGAGGGAGCTGGAAGAAGCTTTTGGGGTTAAACCATTTGAGAGCGGTTTAACCCCTTAAAGGAAAGAGCACCCAGGGGCTTCCTGGCATCATAGCATTTTCATTTAGATGAAGTTGTTATGGTGACCAGAATGTTCCTTTAATTTGCTTAAAGGAACACTATAGTGTCAGGAATACAAACATGTATTCCTGACACCATAGTTGTGAAAATGCTATTCACCCTGGCTTTATGTGATAATCACTATGCCCCTCCCCTACATGACACTGTCAAAAAGGGGCCAAGCATAGATGTCATTACAATTATGCCCCCCCCCCCCCCGGAAAAATTCCTGCTGACGCCCATGTTTGCAGTATTTGACATTTCTTAGTATATCAATAAAAGCAGTGAATGAGTAGGTCACAAGAACGTTGTACACCATACCTGAGAGCCACCCGCAGCGTTGTTTATCAGGTTGTTCCTGGGATTTGCTATCCAAAATGTTGAAACTGCCCTGAAAATCAAAATCAGTTAGATTAGATGATCACAATACAATACAATAAAGGTAGCTTGCCTCAAACACATACATTTTTGTAGCATACATGTAGATTAATAGTAACATCAAGGCGTACAACTACTAATGTGGCAAGTGCAATCACAACATATGATTATGTACCACGGTAAGCATGACCACGTAGGTGGGGACATTTGGGTGCATTTGTTTTTAACCTTAATTTTGGATAAATAAAGAGATGTTTTAAGCCATGCTACTACATTATATTTGTACATTGCCTCTTTGAGTTGCCACAGGTCACTCTTTCTTCCCTAAATGTAGAACTCTGGATACAATTCTGTAGTCTATGTGGACTATAGGGACAGCACGGCAAAAATGGTTCGATTCGGAGGATGCTCACTCCAGTGATTTCATGTTCTGGTGCAATTACCAGTAGATATAAAACATGGAATTATGTTTTAGGGCAAGTAAATCAAAAACATAGATCCTTCTATTATGCAGTGAAATCCCCAATACCAGATTTTCACAAAGCAGGATAACAGAGTTGCAAAAAAGTATTGATTTGTTTCACTGGCCAAAATTTGTAGCCAACTGATTCTCTGAATGTTCCTGTCATCGTGAATTAAAACTGGAGATTACATAAAGAAGACGAACTTTAAAAAATTTCAAAGATGTAGCCCAACATCTTCCATCACAAATCAATATTTCGTTTTTGATAAATGCAGTAATGGAGGGAGAGAAAAACTGGGGTTGAATGTCAAACAAAATATTGTGACATTTATGATAATATCCACGTGAGCTTGGTCAATGCGCATAAACCAGAAAGGCAGCAGAGTTTCCTTTATTAAAAATTGTACAGGGTTTAGTCAGAAAACACTGAATTGTAGTGAGGTGAAAAGCAAATTGCAAAATGTAGACAAAAATAGGCTTGTTGTGATTATATATCTAGCTGGACTTTCATGTGAAAAACATGCTCCCATGATGATCTTTGAACCACGTGTTTATGGGCAGAGTGCGTGGTAATGCAGGAAGAAATACGATGCCACGCTGTGCTTTGATTTTTTCTTTTTTTTATTCTGTAAATTTTGAGCAAGCATGGTCTCTTATTGACTTCTTGTGACTATACTTTAAAGAACATTCCAACACATTTTAGTGGTTATGGTGCCAAGAGTGCCCTTGCTCTTCCTATTGTAAGGATTAAAATACATTGAGAAGAGTTGGAATTGGTGCCTGGTGCCATCCCCTGCTTCCTCTGCCACAGCAGGAGCTGGCTTCTTTTAACACCCCTGACATAGTTCTTGTAGAACAGGGCAGCGCATTGGAGAGTGCCAGCTAATTGCTCTCAGTCAGTGAACTAAGCACCATTACAACTACAGTACTACTATACATATGAGATTCTTTCGGAGATACTTACATGCAGTCAGTGGCGGGATTTGGGATGTAGTTTCCATAGACTTTGTCTCTGATATTTGTACACATGGTGTTATTTCTGTCAGTGGGTAACAGAGTGCCAGGTTTGGTAACAAGTCCAAGATTGTGATACAGCGTGTTTCTTTGCTCAATGCCATCTTCTAGAAAGAAACAATGCCCCAGTGCATCATATCCAATCGTATCCTTAATCTGTCATAACAATTGCAATATTTAATGGCATATATCATTATGGCTAACTGGTTCTAAACATTCATTTAAAATATTGGCTTTGTATGGTATAAAGTTAGTGATACAACTGCCAGTATCAGACATAAATCCACAAAAATCATATATAAAGATTCAGAGACCATTTATAAATAAATAGTATTTTTTATTATTGTTCTTTTTAAAATGCACTTCGAGTAGGATGTGGGAAGTACATTTTCACATCCTGTTTTACAGCAGCTAAAAAGAAGTGTTAAAAAGCAACTGCCACACTAAAATCACTTACTACAACATAATGAAAACAATAAACATAAGTTATATCTATCTAAAAAGAACGGCAAATACTAATTATTTATTTAATTGACACATGACTCAAAATACAAACTGGTTCAATGTCTTCCCTTTTGAGTTAGCAAAGCCTTTATAAAAGGTTTCTGCAAAAGATGAATCCTGAATGCAGATGTCAAGGGGATTGCATTGGGTAAAAGATTAACCCTTAGAGTGTTGCAGCAGTTTTGGTAGGTAAAACCAGTTACATTTGACATTTTATATTTTAGTAAAAAGTGTGCCTGAGAGACTTAATTTTTTTTCCTGGACTAATAAAACCATAATTAGACATGAATGCATAAAACTAGCCATTTAATAAAATAAAATAGCTTATAATATTTTTTACACAACAAGTGCATCTAAAAACACACACAAATAGATTTGTTTGTCCTGATTTTGGAAATACTTCAATTCCAAGAAACAGATGGGACATTTACACTCAATCGCCTGTAGATGGTGCTAAGTAAAAAGTTGGGTGTTCCATTATGATCAAAGTACTAGCTTGACTACCAAGGGCCAAAGTTATAATTCTCGTGTGTGGGGCCCATCATTCCCAACTCACAGCTTCTCTGCTCTGCCAGAATCAGTAGCAAGGATGCTAACAAACACTTGACAGTGGGCAAGGTATGAGAGAACTGTAACTAGTCAGGAACCTACACCACTAAATCAAAACCTTGAAAATCACCTATATAACTTGTGTTCATGTGATCAGAGGTGTAGTTGAGTCACTTGGCACCCAGGGCAGATATTTATGTAGGCACCCTCAATGTTCCTGCGCACCCACTCATCCCTTTGTGTGTGTGTATTCTGATCCTTCTTGTATATTTCTCCAAATCCCTTTCAAAAACTTAACCCATGTAACTTTCTGTGTATCTCTTAACTCTCCCCAACTTTTTCTGAACGCTCTCACACTTATGTTCGCTCACGTACATTCACAGTGACATGCATATATACATACAGACTTACAATCAAATATGCAGTCACATACAACCGTGGTTACACTTACAGTTTCATACTAACACCTGCATAATTACACAGATACATAAACATACACACAGTTGTGCAGTCACACATGTACACTTTTTTTTTGCCGACCCATGCTCAGTAGCACCCTGTGTTTAATTGATGTGACTGAGTGCGACCCTATTCCCTTTTTTATTACACATGTACACTATGTCACATACAATCACACCGTCATATGCACAGTCATACACACAGTCACATGCGCATACTATCAGACGCACAGTCATACTCATACACGGTCACATACAACCACATGCACACAGTCCCACACAATCACAGGCAAACACACATACACACAGTTACAGGCAGACAGTCACACACTGACGCACACCCAGTTACAGGCAGATCGTCAAACACACTGTTACAGGTAAACAGTTACCTCTTTCCTTTATGTCCATGAGGAGGGAGGGGAGCAGGGCACTACAGCCCTAATGTCTTGTAGTGGCTGGGAAAGCAGTAACTCCTTCTCGCTTCCCCCACCAGTATGCAGCAGTTACCAGGCAGCAGGCTCAGATGGCATTTAGCTTTGTATCCGATGTCTGTATTGGTGCTGCAGCTTCCTCTCTGCAAGCCCCGAATAAGGGATAATTAAATACTCTACCCTGGGTGCCGCCACACTACATAGCGTCATGTGCGGGACTGAGGTGCTCTTGCACCACCACCACATCTGTCACCCGGGGCAGACTGCCCCAATCTTCGTATGCAACAGCATGTGACTCACTAATTTCAATCCAGGCACACTGAGAGCACACATTACATTGGAAGTAAAGAAACAAACATTGTTTCTGTTCACCTAACACACCCTATGCTGACTGACAGGTGGAACAAAAACAGGAAGCCAAAAAGGGGACGCCCCATTTCAAGAAAAAGAGGTGTGGATTTCTACATTTAGGTTTTTTGTTCATGCCTCACAAAAACATAGCTGTTAAACATGGTGGATAAGCAAACATAGTACTGAATATCCTGGGAAGTGACAGTTCCCCAGAATAACAGTTTGAGTAGAATATCAATTGTGAAAAACATGGCACCTACATCAAACATTACACTTACCAGCAAGCCATTTGTCGCATGAACAGTTACACAACGGGAAAAGCTGTGATGAATTGAAATTCCTTCAACATAAGTTGCTGGATTGTAACCACCTACTTCATCTACATCTCCACAGAGGTGAAAATGGACAGGGTAACTGCCCATCACTTGCTGACCCATATGTTTTAATTCAACATTAGAAAGATGGACAGATGTGAAATTCCGCAAGATCTGCAAAAGACATATGGTTTCAGGAGAATTCCTATGAAAATGAGGTGTAGCAGAAGGCAGCGAAACTAAAGACATAATTCTATGTGAACATTATGTTCAATCAAAGATAGAAAAACTTTGCTCCAAAAGGAGGCCTCCAACATTGTTCAAAGTAAAGAATTTACAGTACGTGGGACATTGTTGTCTTCATTCCACACAATGCCCACACAGTAATGGTTTGCTAACAGAATAAACAGCAGATAATGGCTTTGTAATCAGCCCTGCAAATAAAACAAAGTATGGAATGAAAAGAGAATATTGTATTTGACAAAACTATGGAATATGCTAGTGAGTTATAAAATTAAAAATGATAAGTTTCATTTCAATACATTTTTATAACTATTTAAATATTAATATGTATAGCAAAAACAAAATGAAAAAGTGGCAAAAGACTAAGTTAATTTTAAAGAACATGTTTTTTTAGCACCATATTTACACCAGATTTGCCAGCAGACAGCTGTCTCTCTCAAATGGAGCCTGAAACGCACATTTTTTATTTTTTTTATTTTTGTGATCTATGTTTATATGCCTTGCAGAGTTGGGGAGTGATAAATGTACATCCTGACTCTCATGGAGTAAACAAAGTACTGGTGGTTGTGCTTGAGAACTCTGTACCTACGCGCACCTGAAATCTAAATCAGGCCTGACAATAACAACAACAATCTGTATGGGTTATAATGCTTAGAATGTCCCTTTCAGTTTTTACTCACCTTTAGTCCACCGGTAAGCCGTACCTCGCCAGGGCCATCACGCCTCCTTCGGCTGAGATTGGTCAGTACTAAAGATTTCAGCCAATTCAATGCATCCACATAGGGAAGCATTGGGGGGCTACTGCACATGCACATCAATCAGTGCTCTGCATCAATCAGTATATCCTCATAGATTGTTCAGTGTCTCCATGCAAAGAGTGGAAACACTGAACGTTGATCCTGCAAAGAATCTCTACTGGCTGAGTGACCACCACTAGAGGTGGTCATGGGAGGCAACGTAAATACTGACTATACTCAGATAAATGGGAACTATTACCAGCATGAAGTATAAAGTAACACTCAGCACTGGCCTAAATCAATGCATGAACAAGCTACTAAACCGCTCATTAATTGACTTAGCTCAGTACTTAACGCACTAAAAAAAAAAAAAAACACACACACATTTGTAGTTCCTACAGTCTATCTTAAGTAACAATTTCACAACCTAATTTGTGAAGTAATCTTCTATTGGGGGTTTTCACTCAAACATCTGTTTAAAACATGTGAAAACACAAAATAAAATGAAAGGGTTGTAAAGATACAAAACATTTTCTTATAATGATACTTAAAACAAGGTTAATATAAAAGTTAGTGGCAAAGGGCCAGGGAGGAAATCTTTTTTAAACCAAACCTGGAAAATACAAGCATTATAAACTCCTTATGGGTAGGGATTGAAATGTCTTGGGTAAAAGGGTTTTAACAACGACTTCAAGATGTCTGCCCACATAAGCAAGAATAAGCCAGGAGGTGCCGTCAAAAGTGACATTTGTTTAAATGTACTCATTACAAAAAAAATATTACATACAGAGAGTATAATGCAAGTAGTCTACCATTTTAAAGAATTAAAGAAATGATGAAGGTATTTTTTGACGTATTTTAAGGGGCTATATTTTGCTATGTTTTAGAAATAGTCAAAATGTGCCAAACCTTAATATGACCTCCAAAAGTGTCATAGTTAAAAAACTGACACTGATTATCTCCATAGCAGTCTTTCTCCATCTCCCCTTGAATTAAGATGTTTCTCGTAAGGACTCCGACCTCAGCTCTCATGTCCACACCATCTACTATGTCTCCCATATGAATATAAAGAGGTTTTTCTAATTAAAGGGAAAAAAAAAAAGTTAGATACACTACATACACGCATTCTTTGGAAATTAAAACAGAAGATGAAATATACATTTATTCCACTCTAGAAGCAACAATGAAACCACAACTATTTTTAGCAAAACATGTTAAGTCCTATTGTAGCGTCTACTAAAATACTACGGTACTAATATTACTATTACTAGCAACTACTAAAACGGAAACAAAAAGTATGAGAGCTGTTCTCATCTGATTACAGGTTTATTTCTAGCGGTCTATGTATCTGTGTATCTATATAGAGGTTGCCTTTGCCATATTATTTAGAAAAATAACACAACATAAACTGTACCTTGTTAAAGGACCCAAGAGATGCTTTGTTTTTAATGAAATAAAAAAAACATATGTAAATTACAAAACCGATGGGAACCACCCTCTCCCCACCCGACCCCTCATTTATTTTTTTACATTTGTTTTACTATAGTAAGCTACAAATATTAAGCGTATTAAGTGTGTGCTATTTCCTAGTGTCATGCTTTCTTAGCACTTATGCTATGGAAATAGATCCAGGGGCTCAGAAGCCAGTCTGCAACACATGATCACAAATATCTTTAGCTTTACTGCACAACTGAATTCAGTGGTGTGGCTATTTACACTATTTACTAAATTGACTTGTTTGTGACTCATTTTTGCAGAAAAGTCATGTGCCATTTTATAAATCAGCATTTATAAAAATAAGAAGTGTGTCAAAATGTCATCCAAAAATAAAAAAAGGGAAATATGATACGTAATACCCACGACGTTGACATGCAAGCTGTAGAGGCAATTCTAGAAACAAACATAATATATAGTACAGTTATGAACGGTCACTTAAAGGCCCAGTTCAGTGTAACTGAAATACCAAGTGTAGAAACTAACTATAGGGTCAAGAACACAAACATGTATTCCTCACCCTATACTATTAAATAATATTAGCCCCCGGCCCCTCTTAAAACTGGTGAGCTCAGCCAATCCACGGCTTTCCCATAGTTAAGTACTCAGCCAAGGAGGCAGGGACCTAAAGGTAGTGCTGGCCAATTAGCATCACCTCAAAGAGATGCATTGAATCAATCACGTTGTGCAGCACTGACCCAGGAAGCACCTCTAGTGGTTGTCTGAGCGACTGCCACTCTAGGTGTACCTAGGCAGCAATGTAAACACTGCTTGCCTTTTCTCTGAAAAGGTAGTGTTTACATGAAAATGCCTGCAGAGACATACTATACTGACCAGAACAATTACAATAAGCTGTAGTTGTTCCGGTGACTATAGTGTCCCTTTAAAAAGAAAAAGGGAAACAGAATATAATCCCCCCACCCCCCACAAAAAAAACAGGATGAGTCCAAATGTGGTCTCCTGACAATCATATAGATTTACTTTCTCCCTTTAAACTTTACCTGTAGTATTCTTCTTGTTATCACTCAAAAAATAATATTTGTTATCTACCTTTCTTCAATAAAAGTATTGTTATTCGTAAAGCAAATCTAATTTCCCTGTTTGGGTCTTCTTACATGAACTGAAATAGATCTACATGCATCATGGCATACCTTTTATTTTGACCTGATATTTACTGCATTCGGGACAAGGTAGAAGAGTAAATTCCTCAGCTTGATACATTGAGTAATCCGTGCTTGAAATAACGATCTGGTCTCCGGGCTGCCAACTGCTAACGTCTTCAGAGAGATCCAGAAGTACACCTTCCACAGCCTCCACAGCAAATCCCCAGATTGATTTACCTGTTAAAGGAATTGGAACAGCACACAGACACATAGGTTTAGTATGATTGATAAGCAACTGGATTAAAAAGGTATTTTAGTATAATGAATCTCTTTTTTGAGGAGATGCGATTCAGTGCTGCACAGCAATTGTAGGCACATTAGGTCCCACAATGCTTTTCTATGGAGAAGCATTTGATTGGTTGAGATCATCATTACTGATTAAGTCAAACAGGAATGCACAGATGAATCCATGGTCAGGGGATAGATATGATAATATTCTTCATTTTATCTTGTAAAGGGGAAGTTGTAAAGCTAAAGATGAAGGAAATAACTCTGTTAAAAATACAAGTTTGCATTTCTAACATTTGTATTTCCCTTTAACGTTAGTATAATCACAAATAACCATATTATTAAATTAACCATTAGCAACTCTGCTTTAATCAAAGGTTTTTTGTGCCCAATTTATCTGGATAATGCTCTCTCATTTGTAAGTATAAAATCACTAATTTATGTAAATCATCCATTATAAGGATTCTATTCAAGAACTGTTTTAATTAATAAATATGATGGATGCAACATGTGAATGGGGTGCAGAGGAAAGAAATAGTAAAAAAAAAAAAAAAAGTTCCTTTTATGCCAGTAACAGAAGTCCAATACTTACCTTCATACCACTCGCTGTATGCTTTCACAGCAAACTTCTGACCATCAAGGGTAAAGAATTCTTTCACTGCCAGTGCTCTACCCCCTGAGCTATGATTTTCATATGTTCGAGAAGATTCGTTATAAGAATCATTTCCACCACCAATTACTCCAACAAAAGCCCACGGATGTCTAGCAGAAGGAAATTTTAAGCAAAGATTGATTTATTAATTGCATTAAACTATGGAGTAGCTATAGATTGCTGAAGAGACAGTAAAATATTCATGCAACTAGAACCTAAATTCATATTTAGAGACAATACATACCCAATGTGATTTGTTTACCTCCTGCAGACCAATGATGGTCTTCTAGGAGGTGATTAGAACCTGTTCCTGAATTATGCAGTTCCATGATGGAATGACCCATTTAATTAACAATTGCAGGGCTGGAAAGGGGGCAGCAGATCATAACTATGATGACATAGAAATATAGCATTTGGCACTTCAGGGGTTAAATAAAACGCTAAAAAAGACTGACTATCAAAAAGACTGCACTGTCATAAAATGCAAGTTGTGAAAACTATAGGAGGCAATTTTAGTACGGCTTGGGAGGGATCTTTCGTTTACGTTAAATGTTTTTATTTAATTTCTATACGATTGTGTAAACACATCTCCTTTAACACAAGGATATGAGGGGGGCATTTAGGTTAACTTACCTCTGAGGCTATAATTTTACCAACTAATACCTGTAAAATAAGAGTTAGAAAACACACTATCTATTCACTGATGCGAGAATGCAAAGTAAATTTAAAGTGAAATGCAAGGCCACAATAGCCAAACAACAGAACGGATTGGAGAATTTTTCTAGATCAGCTATTTTGGCTTAAATTTTAAACTTCACTTTGAATTTCTAAAAATTCTCACTTGGGTGAATAACTTTGTATATGATTTATATGATGTAAAAAATACCTGTAGCCCAATTCTTTGATCTTCTGACTACCAAGCAGATTCTGAATAGTAATTCGTGTTTCTTCCAGCAAATTTTTTTCAGCAGAGTCTGCAACTGCAATGGCAACGATCTGTCCAGGCTTCAGAGCTTTCAGGAAATCTTGGAACCGCTTACTTTCATTCTGATATCCATACGTGTCAAATTTCCCAACGTCCCAAACTTGTGCTGTGTCTTGATCAACAACTCTTACATAGAGACCTCTGTTAAATAAACCTTGAAAACTGTAAGATCCAGACATAAGGCCTGAAGAATTCAGGGATTTTGCTAACAAAGTCCATGATAATTTCTGAGAGCCATGTAATTCCAGTGTACCACCAGCTTCCACACCAATAAACTTTTTGCCAAACATTGGCATGTAGTCACCTTCATCTGATTTGCCATATAATATAATATTTGCTTTGGATTTGTAACGACATTTTTCTGCTCCAATATGAAGCGCTCCACCATCCTTTATCAGGATGAAATGAGTCCTCAAAGTAATATTTTTTGAACCATTTGCATTGTCCTCAAACACAAGTTGACCTGCAGAGAGAAAATACATGAAACTAGATAGGACACTTTCCAATGAGGTTTTATGTACCGTATATACTCGAGTATAAGCAGAGTTTTTCAGCACATTTTTTGTGCTGAAAAACCCCAACTCTGCTTATACTCGAGTCACTGTCTGTATTATGGCAATTTACATTGCCATAATACAGACTGGGGGCTGTGTGCGGTTACTTACCTCTCCTGCAGCTCCTGTCAGCTCCCTCCTCCTCCGTGGCGGTCCGTTCAGCACCTCTGTCAGCTCCCAGTGAGCTGACAGGGGAGCTGACCGGACCGGCGCGGAGGAGGAGGGAGCTGACAGGAGCTGCAGGAGAGGTAAGTGATCTCTGCCAGCCCCCCTCCACTGAACTGCCAATGCCACTGGACCACCAGGGAAGGAGAGCCCCCCTCCCTGCCATGTATCAAGCAGGGAGGGGGGACGAAAAAAAATAAAATAATAAAATATTAAAAACAACAATATAACAAAAAAATTTAAATAATTAATAAAACAACAATAATCAAAATGCCCACTCCCCACCAACACATACACAAACACACACTCACACTTCATTCATATACACACTGCACTCATACACTGCATTCATATACACACTCACACTGCACTCATACGCACACACTGCATTCATTATATACACACACAATGTAAATAAATATTCAATTAATATCATTTTTTTAGGATCTAATTTTATTTAGAAATTTACCAGTAGCTGCTGCATTTCCCACCCTAGTCTCGAGTCATTAAGTTTTCCCAGTTTTTTTGGGTAAAATTAGGGGCCTCGGCTTATATTCGGGTCGGCTTATACTCTAGTATATACGGTATCTACTTTTTAAAGCAACCCAAATAAATCCTGCTGTAATACCATCGATCTATAACGCACAAACTAAATTTATACTGTAATAACTTAAATAATATATGGACTCCATATAAAACTTATATAATACCCAAGCATGGCTCTTTGGATACTTTTACTTGAAAAACTATAAGTGTTAAGGCATCCTGATGTTTTAAATGTTGCAGTAGAAACATAAAAGGTGCATAGATAGATTAAAAAGAAGACTCCAAGAACCATAACTACTACACCAGTAATAAGGCGGATGCAACTCCACCCTCCTAAAGCAAAATTGACACATAATGTGCAAGATTTAAATGCACCATTAAGGGAGATCTTCGCAATGGTTGTTCCCATAAAGCAAGGATATATCCAAAAAGAGGTATTTATTACATGCAAGCATTACCAATAATAATACAGAGGCTATGATGCATGTATCTTTTTTATTTTAAATAAACAATGATCATTGTTATTTAATTGCATAGGTTCTTTTATTTATGCCCTCTGAAAGAAATTTGAGTGTTCATTATTTTTCATATTTGGTGTTGCTAGATTTGACTAGGAAAACCAGCTTGATTGCAAATACATGTTCTCTGAGTAGGTCAGGATACGAATTGCTCAAAAAGAATGCTCCTTTGTCTGCTTAAAACTGCTCGTATTTTGTAAAGAGCTTAGACATTGACTGCTCTGCTTTCAACGCAGTGGCCTGAGAGTATAGGGAACAGTTGTTATTACTTACCTGAACCTCACTGGCACCGCCATCTTCTTCCACAAGGTCCTCTTCAGCTCCTGACAATTCATCTGCCAGGAACCAACATCAGCACAGTACTCTACCATTTGTGCTAGAGTACAACACTCGTGTCTATGGAGTATCCTGTGCGGCCCACCATTGACAGAGCCTTTTTTGCCCCAGCCATCACTACTGATGGACAGTGGTAGCTCTGCCTTATGTCAAGCATAGGAAAAATTCAGTCTACTACTTTGTCTTATGATATCGCTTAACAGAGATTCCAACACCTCACCTCATGTTTGTTTTTAGGTGGGACAGAACCGCTTTTCGGTAATACAGGCTTCCAGATTATTATAAGAGCCAGAATGAGACAAGCCATAGTATTCTGGAGGTCCTTTTTAACCTTGTTTTAGGCTCAGAGACACCAATCTCTATTGACATTTGTCAAGTGCACAGAGCTCAGTGGGCTGTATAAAATAGCTTATTTAGTGGAGAAGTCTCTCCCATCTCTATCTAGTCGTGTAAGTTTTCTATAGGGAGGAAGTGGTGGGACCCTACATCCACAGAAATACATCCAGTGTAATTCTTATTTTTATGTGCTTAGTGGAGATACCAATGTTGTTTACAATACTGAGAGTTTATTTACTTAGTATGACAAATTTGGTGTATTGTAATTAAAATTATGTTCAGGATTGACAGATTGGTGTCATGCTCAATCAGGGGACTCTGATGTCCATTAGTTTACACCTCCCATGTATACTGGATTCCTGTATAAAAGGCGTTTTTAGGGTCAATTCTGCTCTAGAGCTTTAAGATACAAACATTCTATTAGGTTTCTTAGCTCATAGCCCATGAAACCAGGTGGGTTGGCAATATCATTCTCTAGACATAATGTTGTCCTTTCAGCTTCCTCAGTAACAAACTCACAGGTTTATTTTTGTAAAAGGCACTCTTGCCTTGCACATGTATACTTTTGCCTGTCCTGGCTCACCTACAGAATAACATTAGATAGTCAGGTGGTTGGAGTGCTTTCGTGAGGGAGGGTAACTTTAATGTTGGCTTTATCCAAAGAAAGGCACATCAAGGGGGCAGAGTAGTTACCCAGCAGATTGTCTCCGTTAGAGAAGGCTTACCATGTGGGATATAGGGCTTGCAAAAGGGCTGGAGGGTGGTATACCCAGAAGGCCGGGATTTCCCTTTTCATCCTTGCACAATTCGTAAACAATAGATTGGTTTTTTTTTATAGGATAGGAAACTCAAACCAATCTCATTTCTTCTAACATCAGGAATACAGCATGGTATGAAAATGCACTTACCAACATAGTCCATGTGAAATACCTCTAGTCCATGTGAAATTCTTCTAGGTTTAGTTGGAACAAGGGTGTGCTTAGACGGAAAACCAATACCTTCCCAATGCCAGGGGGTGTGCTGTTTCCTTCCCCAGAGAGATCAACAAAATGTACACTTACTTGAAAGCAGGGGATTTGCACCAGCAACTCTCCCATCCTCAACAATCTTTGTTCTTAGAGCAGGAAGCATTCAATGACTCAATACCACCGTTCATTTGGCTTGATGATAAGCATTTGCCCTCTGCTCTCTGGACACATTCTACTATTGGGGCGACAGAGGGTATTGAATGCTCCTTAGTGAAGGAGGGTGTCGACTGCGAGGAGGGGTTGAACAACTCCCCCACCCCTCTCTACGGGCTACAACCCTGGCTTCCCTCTAGCCATAATTTGTTCTTCATAGTGACTGCTGAGAGTCCATTTACTATGTAAGTTTTACATGGGTTATTGTCTAGGGCCCTTTCGCTGCAATATTTATGCATTTCACACTGCTTTACTGAACCACTGCTACAAAACCTTGTGGAAGTTATAGTGACTGAGCAGGCTTTTAATTATGCACAAAATTAAAAACAGCACATACCAGGCTTATAAAAAAAAAAAAGAGTGCAAGGAATCCGGTTCCACCCAAACCAGCATGTTATTCAAAAAAATATAAAAATGCATTCCAGCACTTCCTTTTGAAAGTAGTGTCCCTTTATTTAGGTGCCCAAAGTGTACAATAGCAATGTTTCGACCACTGCAACGGTCTTTATAGATCTTTCCTTTAATAATGCATACATGAGCTCCACAAGTTCTTCCCCTCCTATTATTCACAAGGCTACCAATGTTATTATTAATATATTAAAAAAAAAAACACACACACACACACACACACACACACACAATGGATATATAGAACCCACGTATTTAATATCCCAATGCGTGTAATACACACCTCCATCTTGGATTGTTATAGAATGCAGAGTGGCATCGGATTGCAAACGATAGAGGTCTCCCTTCTTAATAATTACACTTTTTGTTGCATCATGCCCGGGATTCCAATTGTGAAGAAAGTAATTTTGATCTGGACAGTTTTCTGGGGGAAAAACAAAACAAACAAAAAAACAAACAATACAACTATAAGTGAATTGCTTTAGGAAACAAAAATAGAGAGAAAATCATCGTTGTGCGATTAATCTCAGTTACTTGATTTACCAATTTTAGCTTAATCAGTACTGTTTGAAAATAAATTCTTGAAATCTAAGAAATAGATGTGAGCTTCATTTACAATTTAGTTTAAAACTGAAATCGATAAATGCAGGATGACGTTTGTATCTTTGTCTTTGGTGTGAGTATTGTTAGTTTATAAAATATTGGCAGTGTCAATTGTTATAAATATCTAAAGTAAAATATGAATAGATGAAGCCTACAGAAACTGACAGTTAAGAACAGTATGGAAACCAACACTCCTAAAAATAAATAATCACATTAAGATGAAAATATGTATACCCAAATAGAGGAGGGGGGATTTAATATAGTTTGCAGGTTTCTGCACTATCTATAAGCTAGCCTCTGAAGCCACAAACCCTGTTCTAGCATATATCCTGCCTTAACTCAGTACATACCAGCTCAGCCTCTGACAGCACTGGATGCTCAGCTGAGCTGCAAGGATACACGGAGTCTGCTTTAAAAGGAGAGAACCCCTTTTAAGTTTGTCTTCTTGCTTACTAACGGGCACTTTCATTGTCCAGTGCCATGTGCACCATGCTAGGAAAGTACTATTTAGTAGACATATGCACACATGGTGCAGCCTTATGCAATAGTTGTTTTAATCGACGCAGTACTTTGTTAATCCAAAGTTTTCATCCACAAAGCACAGTTTAGTTATAGGAGCTCACTATTGCAGTCCAAATTTATTCAAAGAGCATCCAAAGTACAGACGTTTCAGGACCCCTGTCCCTTTATTAATGTAAAATGCCCTTCCTCATTGGTAAAGGAACAGGCGTCCGGAAACATCTGTACTTTGGATGCTCTTTGAATCAAATTGGGCTGCACTAGTGGGCGCCTATAACGAAGCTGTGCTTCGTGGAGAAATACCTTGGATTGCTAGATTTTGCTTGTTGTTGGGGCTACAGCAGCTTATACACAATAACTGCACTAGAGTAAACTATTTAGCATTTTGGTATTGTGCTATACAATACTCCTAGATCATATTTTTGCTTTAGCACTTTGTTAAAGCACTTTTGGCAGTGATTACAGCCTCCTTTTGGTATGATGGGACAAGCTTTGCACACCTGGAAGTTTCTACACATTTCTCTCTGTATATAATCTCAAGCTCTGTCAGGTGAGATGAGGACAGTCAAAGGAGAGACATTTTCAGGTATCTCTAGAAATGTATGATTGGGTTCAAGTCCAGACTTTGGCTGGGCCATTTAATGACTTGCACAGAGTTGTTCCTAAGCCACTGTTTTGTCTTGGATGTGTGCTTAGGGTAATTGTCCTGTTGAGATGTGAATTTTTGGCTTAGTATGAGGTCCTGAGTGCCTAGTCTGAGAATCCTTTAGGTGCTATTTTGTCATATCATGTGTCCTGTGATGTAAAAATAATAACTTTAACAATTGTGGCATAAGGCTGCAATATAAAACAAAATAAAGGGGCCTGAATTCTCTCTAAAAGCACTGCATATCGACATTGGTTAAGTAATATAATGATAACTGCCAATAGAATTAAAGAACCTGCCCATTAACCAAGTTCAAAGACATTGATGTTAAAATTGTATCTGCCTCCCAAACATTCATTTCTGAGGACACTTAAAATATAGATCATTGCAGCACCAGCATCAAATAGCACTCAAGGTCCAATATGTAAAGTATCTGCAATGAGAATTTTGAAAGATATCCAAGATTAATTTTCTTAGCAGGTTCTTAAAAGTGTGAAAGAGAAACTGTGACTTACTCGGACATCAGCAGTCTAAACCCTATTTTGGAAGAAATGACCCATCTCCTGCACTACAATCATACTTGTGTTGGATTCCGAATTCCTGCTTCTCCCTTCTTCTGGACTACATGAGACATGCCAGCCTTATTTCTGGCCTCAAGAGGTCACTTGTACAAAGAAGACTACTGCACTTGACAAATGTTTCTCTGCTGGTATTCTTTTTTGCTCACACTCTCCGTGGGCCTTTTGGGTATACACCCACTTATTATCTCAACTTTTTCCAATACATGATGCATGACTTTTTGGCATGACATTGAAGCGCTTGCCCAACATTCCTCAAGCTGCTCCTCTTTCCTCAACACACAAGCATTCTGTACTCATAAGACAGATCAGGACACCTACCACTGACTTTTCAATACTTTTCCAACCCACAAGAGGTCCATGAGCACATTAGAAAACTGTTGAGTTACACCGCAAAAGTGTTCTGAGTGAAGTCAGGCAAATCGCCAAAGTTCACGGGCACACTAGAGGTGTCATGGATTTGTGATGAATATTTGCCCTTTAGAGAAGTAAGGGGTTTTGGTGTTCGGTTTTGACAACCTTCAATGCTCTCATTTGACATTATTGGTTCTGTCCAGAGATCCAACACTCAAGGCAACAACCTTCTGTTATATCAACTCTTGATACAAGATATATTATATGACAAGTTTGGAAAGTGGTGCAAACATGGAAAAGAGGGCAGTCACCAATAAAAATTGGCTGGTGGATCCATGGTGACTTCCCCTTTTTCAGTACTTTAAACCACTTTTCATATATAACATTTCTTAGTTTTCATCACAAGGCTTACACAGATTTGTATTCCATCCTCCCCCTTTTATCCCTTCACTAATATTGAAACCACTCAACTTGAAACCACACAGCTTAGATGGAGAGGCCACAGGCTATCAAATCTATGCTATAGGTTACAGATTTTTTATTTATTCACAGCTCTCTTCCTTTGACTCTTAAAAGTCATGGCAACTTTATGAGCAATTTCACAGTTCTATATAATATCAGCTTGTATCCATACAATAATAATTTGTGTTTATAACACAATACAGGTGCTTTCTTCAGTCTCTTTTAGATATTGCTTAATGTAATAGTAATACTGAAAACAGCTATCAGGTTAAGAAAAAAAATGTAATAATTATATATATATATATATATATATATATATATATATATATTTTTTTTTTTTTAAATAAATACAGTTAAAAAAAAATAAACATCCTGAAAAATAAATAGTTTTGCTTTAACAGAGAAGAATGCAACCTGGATATAATTTTAACATATATATGAATATTTGAGAGGGCATCCTGAAAAATAAATAAAATCTATATTAGTATTGGGAGTATTTGCTGTATATGTGTTTTAAATATTTTTAAATCTATTTTGTGTCATATCTTTGTATCATACTTTCTTTACAAACCATTACCCGAAAGACTCCCATAGGAAGAATGAAGTCCTCACTGTTCAGGAATATACGTGCAGATGAGAGCACTGAAATGCACAGGGAAATCTGCTGAAGTGCACAACTGCACATGCGGACATTATTTATGCATCCAAATAATGGTACTGAGAACTTGAACCATAACAGAATGGCCTTTAATGTGGTATTAATTATAGACAAACCTTAGGAAGATATTTCTACAGGCTAAGTGATGTCTCGAAAGGAAAGAATGCCTAAAAGGCAACTTGACTGCAATATTTTAGAAAAAAAAATAATATACTAAACATATGTGTAAAGAGATCATCATTCCCTTAACTAAAAACAAGGGACTGAGGCCTCAGATTTAATAATCTTTCCGAATGATTCGATATTGGAAGAAGAAGAAGAAGAAGAAGAAAAAAAAAAAAAACACTTTCCAAGTGATTTATCTACAGAGCTCACCATTAAAGTCTATGGGAATTTTTGAAGATCACTTAAATCATATAGAAAATGTTCTAACAATATTGAACCATTTGGAAAGCTTATTAAATTGAGGCCCAAGACAAAGAAGATGTAAGCTGAAAATAGCTTGCATCTGGCATACAAAAAGAGTGACAAAAGCTACCAAACCTTTTTACATTTAAATTCTATGTGCATACATAGCAGTCACCTAAAATGGACTAGCAAAGTCAAAATTGATCTATGATAAGGCACAGTGTGCAGGGAGAAACAGATATGGGGCTCTATTGCATCATAAGTAATGACATGAGCAGAGGTTGTTGTGGTTTGGATCATCAATTTATAAAGGAACACTCTAAACACAATGACCACTTCAGTACACTATAATGCGTGTTGTGCCAGTGTTGCTCTAGATCCCCAGCCCACTCCCCTTCCATATTGTAAGTAGTCAGTCTTAGAATGGTTTAAATTATTTCCTGTATCCACCTGGTGCTGCTTCCTGCATCTCAGGGAGCACCATAAGCTTGTGAGTAGGAGTTACCATTACCTCTACTGTGCTAAGCCCTTCAGTGCAGGAAAAGCCTGTTGGCCGATAATTTCAGTTGATGGTTCTGAGCCAATGAGCAACGACCTGCACTGCGAAGAGAAGTTTTGACTCTCATTTAGCAATAGTGGAAACTCCGAGTGGACCCAAGGTTAGAAGTCAAACCATTCAAAAGTGGTTTGACTCCTCAGGGCACTTCTGGCATCATAACCACTACAGCATGCAATTCCAATCTTTCTCATATATTGCAACACCACAATTTCTTTCAAGGACAAGGGGGGCTTTAATTTAATTTAACATATACACATACCAATTCTGCTTTATTATTAAAATACAGAAAAATTCTAAAATAAAATGGACAAAAACCTCACAGTTTTGACAATAATAATAATGTGTGGTCTGGGTGCTAGGTCCCTCACGTTTTAACCCTTCACATGTAAACATAGCAGTTTCAGACAAACTCAGGGCACTATAGTGTCAGGAAAACAAACTATAGTGATCCTTTAAAACCACCACTGAAAACAAAATTGCCACACAAATGTCTATATTTATGAAATGTAGTATTCACTAAAGGGCATTTTGAGACTTTTTATGTAGCCATTTAACTGCCAACATCTGCTAAATATTATAGAAAAATGGTTTGATTTTTCAGAGTTTTCCCATACACACCTATGTTTGTTTTTTCTTTAAATATGTATTTCATAAACCTGGTGTGCCTCATCACTCCTAATCTATGCTTCTGAAACTATCCTGTGAAGTTACAATGGCTATAGAAGAGATCTGACTTTCAGTTTTTACAGTGGGAATATTGATAGATGACTTGATGGTACTAGGTCTCATTTTGGTGAATATAGAAGTTTGACTGTTCCAATTACCATACAAAGGCCTACCATTTATGGAATAAGACACTCTATTGTATCTCACGTGACTATTGTGCTTCCATTTTTAATGAGTTTGTGGTCATTTTTTTAAATTTTATTTTACAAACACATATATATATTTTTTTTTAATATAGTGGCACATATCAGATTTGAAAAGTATCCAGCAATTAGCCCACATTAGGCTTGGCAAACTCTACTGAATAAAACCCTGCAGTGACATCCCGTGTAGAAGATGCCCCCCAATTTTAGACTAATTTATTTTTATTTTTTAAACAAAACAAAACAAAACAGTCTTATACTTGGAGAAATACAGTAAATGTAATTTCCCATTTTAAGAGCAGCATGCCATGCTCAAATTGAGTGCTGTATGCATCTCATCTGTAAGTCAATCAACTGATACCGGATACCGATTTGACCCTGCTCACACCAATTTGCAGCATTTAAAAAACTTTGAGTGCAGAATTCAGCTCAGCTGTAAGAGTGGGACCACTAAGTCTATCTCCCAGCTGACAGAGGGAAGCTTCATGGATCTAATAGAACAGCGTACTACTGGTATCATTAGATACATTGAGATCCCCTCTGTCAGCTGGGGATAGACTTCGTGGTCCCACTCTGCTAGTAAAATACCTTCTGACAGAATTATGTCATGGGTCATTAAAGGAAGGACATCCATGATTGAATAATTCTGTCATGTGTCCTTAAATGTTAATCTATTTCACTAGGCCTAGTATGTACATAACTCACTCATCCATTTAAAAAATAAATAAATAAAATAAAATAATGAGGACTTCCTCCAATTGTTAAAGGTTATTTATCTGGAATTATTTAGAGGATGTAGAATGAAAATGCATATTTGACCAGTTCTCAGAAAAATTGTAAAATATTAGCTTATTCTTTATCCAAAATAAAGGTAAAAAGTGCGGATTTTGAAAAATGCTCCCACTGAGCTATAGCCACTTCGCTATTTAAGGATACATTATGCAATTCAGTTTTATACATTCCAGTGTTTAGGGATTATAACCTTGTATTCGGTTCAGAACAGGAATGACCTGAATATGTTCCCTTCAATTCTTCTTAAGAATATATCGGTACTATCATTTTGTATGAATACACACATTAAAGCCTAACCTTACTTTTGAACCATGGGAATTCATGTGCCAGAGTGTGTAAAGTCTGCAGAGTATAGTCATGACTTGATTGGGTGCAGGAATAACAACTAATTTCATGGAGGCTGTGTGAGTCTCCGCCAGGGGAGGTGTGGTTTGGGCTGCACAAAAAGTGATTTCATTACTAAATGGCAGTAAACTCAGCAGTGTGGTTGTGCCTAGAGTATTTCTTTATAATATGCCTGTGGTTATTTTTGTAATCTCATATATATATATATTTTACTTTTTAAAGTACATTTTAATCACTGGAACACACTTAACTTACCGTCTGGTGCATACTGCGTTGAGATTCCTAATACAATTGCAAGGATTATAAAAAATACAATGCTAGAGACAGTACAGCATATGAGTGTGTTTTTGTGTCTTCTCTTGCGCATGAACTGTGCATGATGTGCTTGACCATCTGAAGAAAACCCAAATGTTGTACGGGCTTCTTGCCCTGTAGAATTAAATTTGGCTGATGCTTGGCTCTTTGGAGGCGGCGGTGGGCGTAATGGTACAATCCTTCCGGGGACATAGCCTGGGGATCGGTGGTTGCTGTTGCCATTCTGAGGTTGGAGAAAGAGAGGTGACCCCCCTCTGTAGTCATTTGATTGCATGATTAAAGTACAATAGGGCCTAGACAAAAGGACAAAAAGACAGAATAGTTAGTATTTATTAACTGCTGTGCAGTTAGAACAATTCATGCAACTATACCCATTTAGAATATATGCAATATATTCTACTACTCATTGGAAATAACCCCTCTCGTGCTGGAGCAATTATTCAGTTAGTTACTATGTGTTATTTAACTGGTTAACAAAACAGTGTTACCATCACACAACGCACTGGAGGTCATTCGGTGCAATGGGCTGTGGGATCTCAAGTGGGGAAGAGAGAGTTTCTGCAAACCATTCAACATATAGGTGTAACATAGGTGTAAAAAGAAGATTTTGCACACAACACATGTTCCGCCATAGTTTTGCTAGCAATTTGATTAGCAAATTAGTTCCATCATTCTTCATATACGGCAGATCATTCTCAGTAAACCACAAAGGCAATATCTTCTTATAATTGAGATACTTGACGGACTAATTGAAAGGGCACTCCTAAAATATATCTCTTTGCATTTTTTAATTGGTGCAAGTCTGCCTCTCTTTCATGGTCATAGCTCTATGACTTGGCAGAATATCCCTGTAGTTATTATAAAATAATGCTTCTCTTTAACTTCTTTACCTACAAAACAAAACGGCTAGTGTCCCACTGTTCTAAAGTGATTGCCTGCACCCAACGTTGAAAGGGTAAAATATCCCTTTAAACACTGTAACGGACCGTTTCAGCATAAAAGGGAATAAAATCCGTTTAGGCGATAATCCCCTTTCCTAGAGACAGGCACAGCTACTGCAGAACACCAAACTCCCGATCTGGATACGAAATAACACTCCGAACTGGAACAGCTGAACAAGAAAAGCATACAATCCGCTTACACTCCTGGCAGTCAGCTTACAATCCAATTCCCCCCAAGAACGAGACGACACTTCATTTTGAGGGTTAAACAGGAACTACAGACTGGCTCATCCAGCCTGGCTTTTATTACAAACAAGTACATACAGGACACTCCCAGGGGGAGGATGAAATTAACCAATCACAGGGATGTACCTCCCACACATTTCCTCCCCTTAGATTAGCACTTAATATAATTATACCGTACACCCTTTTCCCCAATTCCTGGATGTACCCCAAATACATATGCTACACCTCCAAAACAGGTATCCCCCTGATAGCCCTTATTCAGGGGGACAACATATTCAAGAATCAGGTCATTCGGATGAATGGTTCGGGAGATATGAGGTTCCAAAGATTTGACCGACCGCATGGGTAAAGTATCCGAAAACAGTTCCATGCATTTTGGCCCTGCGGTCGGTCATAAACAAGTGAATGAAACAGACGAATTACTGGTGTTATAGAGACTAAGGGGGATTCGCATGAATCCCCTAGTTCGTACGTTTCTTTCTACCGAACGGCGGGCCATTCGGTAGTTTCCCCACGAAATCCTGGAAGTCTGGAGGTCTCAGCGGTGTTTGCCTAGTCGAGTGTCCGATTCCAGTTCCAGACACTCGACGGCAAAACACCGCTGTTCGGTAGTTTAAGATGGCCGCCGCCACGTGTTTGTTTCCCGAATGGCGGCCACCCAGAGGACAAAGAATACATTACATGGATTGCCAATTACCTGTTTGCAACATTGTTGCAAACGGTAATTGGAGGCACACTTATTCCTGGGTGGTCTGGTTGTTCGGTAGTTTCACTCAATATAATGAATGGAGTGATTCTACCGAACGATCAGATGAATGCTGCATATATCTCACCCAGGTTAACTGCATACAAAAATACATACATGACATTAAAGTATTAAAGGCAGGATTACTGTAATACGCTCCACAGTCTTAAAGGGACAGTAGTCCCAAAAGTCCCAATCTGTTCATAGATGCTTTTAAAAGGGCCGGTAGCAGCAATATACATTATTACATGCCCAAATATAGTTTTTCTAGTAGAATATGTCCAGGGGCCATAGTCGCAGGGCAGGAGGCTAGCAACCAGGCTTCTCCAGTTCACAGTGGCGAAGTTGGTTTCGCCACAAACACTAACCTTATTACAGCGCAGAGGTGCCTCAGTGCTGGCTCCATCTCCGCCTTCTCCAACGTCAACAACATAGAAATGCTTTCCTATGGGGATTTGAAGACCCTAAACGCCCTCATGTACAACGTCATTTTACAGAGTAAATTAAACGCCATAAAACAGTACGAAGTGCGGTAGACAGCCACTTGAGGCAGTATTAATCCTGCAAGGAAAACATTAAAGTTTCTCTAAAACTGCAATGTTAACAGGCGCAGGGTTCAGGGTTCAAGGATAGTGCATCCAGACCACTTCAATGAGATGAAGTGGTCTGGGCGCCTATTGTGTCCCTTTAAGCAACTTGCGTGGAATCTATGTTAGATTTCAATGGGAAAGTGGCTAGAGCACCCATATTTCTATATATGGTGTCATTTACTTGGCAAGGTAATATATGCAGTGCAACTTATACGTTTAAGCATTTGGTTTTCTTTTGTGAAGAGAACAACTTGCGTATTACAAACCCCTTACAGGGATAAGCACGGCATCCTCATTAAAAACAATGGCTGGACCAAAATTTACAGAGAAAGCTCAGCTCTTTCCTTTTGGTTACATAGTTTATCTCAGCTTTTTATTTAAAGTTTTAGCATCATAATGCATTAAAAGTTAACTATTGCCTCTAGTCCCCTTATACGTGGTTACGATGGCTTCATCAACATGTTGCAACAAAAAAACAAGTCTAGGAACAACAATCTGGGATGCCTTTAGTGTGCCAGACATCTAATTTCTTATGAACACAGACTACAAAGCACGGACAAATTCCAACGGAGAAACCTATAATGAGCGGTTTTATTAAAGCAAAGGGTAAATGTGGATTTTCTCCTGGCTACAAGACACAGCATGCTTAACAATGTAAAATATCAGCTAACAATAACACTGCCTAGATTAAGGTAGAAATTCAGTTTAGCACATTATTTCCATCCAAGGAAACACTTCAGACAGAATATTTGCTAGTTTTCAGAGATGCACAGTCTTAAATTAAAGGAACACTATAGTCACCTAAACAACTTTAGATTATTGAAGCAGTTTTAGTGTATAGATAATGCTTCTCCGGTATTAATGCTCAATTCACTGCCTCCCCTGACTGATTGATTGACAGAGCCTGCATGAAAAAAAAACTAGTTTCACTTTCAATCAGATGTAATTTACCTTAAATAATTTTATCTTTTGCTCTTTCTATTAAACTTTAATCACATACAGGAGGCTCTTGCAGGGTCTAGCAAGCTATTAACATAGCAGGGGATAAGAACATCTTAATTAAACAGAACTTGCAATAAAGGCAGGATAAACTTTAGATGACTCTTTACAGGAAGTGTTTATGGAAGGCTGTGCAAGTCACATGCAGGGAGGTGTAACTAGGGTTCATAAACAAAGGGATTTAACGCCTAAATGGCAGAGGATTGAGCAGTGAGGCTGCAGGGGCATGATCTATACACCAAAACTGCTTCATTAAGCAAAAGTTGTTTTGGTGACTATAGTGACCCTTTAAGTATTCCAATTTTCATAAAGTTTATGTGGTACAAAATAGACAAAAGTGGGAGGGGGAATAAAAAACAAAAACATAGCTTATCCTTTGACAAAACTGTTACAGAGATACAGGGTTTTGAGAAATAATATGTGCAGCTATATTGTCTACTGTTGCATGTTTGCAACATTTTTTTTATTTAAAATGAAAGTTTAAATATACAGAACTCAGATGTAGTTTACACTGCTTGCACAAGCACTATTCACAATATTGGCCATTACAGATATACTGCGTTTCTGGGCTACAGGGGTATAGAAAGTTAAAAAGGTATGGTCTTAATAAAAAAAATAAATGATACTTAATCGTACAGCGTTAGTTTAACTCCTTACAAACTTAGTATAATTACGATAACATCACTTTTCTTCACCCCAAATTTTGGTCCCAAAAACAATGCTACTTCAAGGCAGTTTATGCTGGTCACCAGGACCCAAGCCTTTCTTGGTATAATACAGACTCATACGACACCTTGATAAAGCCAATGCAGGTAGGAATTTTTCAGAATATATTTAATACACGGTTTATTATATTTAAAGAATGTCATAGAGCTAACTTTTTCCAAGTGAAGAATTGGTCGCCAAGCTAGTTTCACGTACATAATTGGTCCCTGTCAAAAAAGGATTACCAATCACTAGCCTATATAATGATTGTTCTGACAAACTAATCTCAGAAACTATGCTCTGACTAATATATATTATTTACACTATACAATTGAGGTCTGTAACCTAAACCACAAATGCCTTAAAGAACACTCCATTTTGTGACACCCAAACCCAAGAAAGATTACAGAAACACACAAAAACTAAAGAAAAACAAAGAACCCTTGTCAGCATATATGAGAACAAATAATAAGAAGTCATAGGACAAATATGTATGATGTGTAAAAAAATAAAAAATAAAATGTATGCAATATATCTGGTTACAAAACTCAAAATAATGGGGGGGGGGGGGTTATATATATATATATATATATATATATATATATATATATATATATATATATATATATATATATATATATATATATATATATATATATATTACATAATCATAATAAATAATACATTCTAAACAAACACTGACCCTAAAATCAATCATATTGAATATTTCCCAGAAGTGAAACTAAGCAGATAAATAGATTTTCCAGGAAATGGAATAAAACCAGAGAGTCATTTCTTTTCTGTAAATGGCCAACTACAGGGATGTTGGCGGTGTTGCTTCTATCCTTAGCTGGCCCAGGCATCCCTGTCACAGAAACTAACAGCATATGTCAAGATAATTTGAAACAATAGGAAACACAATGATATGAAACAATAGGAAACAAGTGATTTCCAGGATATCCCTGAAAAGTGTGCCAAACGGGTCATAAATTGTCGTATGTACTACTTTTTGTTTATTGACGTTAAACATGATAATTTCTTTGTAGCATAAGTAAACACTCCTGTGGAATATTACTGGGGTTAGATTAGCAAAACAGGTAAACAAACTATTTGCTCCGTTATAGGACCCTTACAGCACTATTGAAGTCTTACAATAGTAGCAGCACAAGTTTAACAATTAGTAATCACTGCAAACCAGGATGGTCCTTGTCACACCCCCCAAATGTGAATTTTCTCATTGCCAGGGTTCTATTTCCACTTGCCAATGGCTACGGAGAAGTTGAAATTTCAAGCCATGCTCTTAGAATGATTTTTGTGATTGTATTTCTACAACTCCGTTTTATTGCTGCCTGCAGGTAAATCATAAGGAAACATAAGGTTTACAGTTAACTCAGGGCTTTACAAATCCCAGGAGTTAGGTCGCCTAGGAATTTTGCCTTGGCATCTGGGATATGTGAGCCCATTACCTCCGAGACGGGTGGCTGGGGAATTGTGGAGGCGGGTGGGAAGCTGGGGAATTGTGGAAGCAGGCTGCTGGCTGCACGTTGTGGCGGCGGGAGATGAGGGAGATGAGGGAGATGTGATGTCCCTGCTCTGCTCCCTCGCGCACGCCACTTAGGGAGTCTGGGGCCGAAATATGACATCATATTCTGGCCTGACCTTACTAAACAGCTATCTTGCCGCCCAGCAACAATACGAGCAGCTAGCCTCCCACCTCCACAATCCCCCAGCCAGTTCAGCAATGGACCTCACAGGTATTAAAACAAGCAATACTGCATTAGTCTGTGTCAGGGTCTGTCTGCCATAGTGTGCCTGTCATGGTATATGTCTGTCTGTCATTGTAGGTGTGTCTGCGAGTGTATGCCCTTGTGGTGTGTGTGTGTCTGTCTGTCCCAGTGTGTGTGTGTTTAGGTGACCAGACCCCTTCCGTACACAAGGCAATGGTAATTTTACTCACCCTTTTTTCCCCATGTCTTACTGGTCTTCCCTTGACTGGCCCCGTCTCTATGGCGGAGATTATCAAGCTTGATGATCAGAGCAAATTCAATGTTTTCCGATAGGAAAATATTGGGAGCTATTGCGCATGCACACCAATAAGCATCTCATTGAATCAATACATCTCCATGGGGAACATTCAGCGTCTCCATGCCGAGCATGGAGTCGCTGAATGCATGTGCTGCACACTGTGGAGAACTGACACAGGATGCACCTCTGGTGGCCGTCTTAAGTGACTGCCACTAGAGGTGTCACTAGGAAGCAATGTTAACACTGCCTTTTTCTGAAAAGGCAGTGTTTATATTGAAAAGCCTGCAGGGAGAGGCTATAGACACCAGAACCACTACATTAAGCTGTAGTAGTCCTGGTGACTATAGTGTCCCTTTAAGAATTGTATTTTTGTCGTTTAATATAAAGCTTTTAAAGTAAAAAACAAAACAAAAAAACAACAACAACAACCTGGCTTCTAACTTTTTAGCTGGCTCCTAATTTCAAAGCAAATTTGTCAAGTCCGGAGTTAAAAGGTTCCTATAGTGGAAAACAAACCTGTTTTACTGGCACTATAGGGTCCTGGAGTGCCCCCCTTACCGCAGGGCTGAAGGCGTTAAAACCCCTTCAGCCACTTACCTGAATCCAGCGCCGATGTCCCTCGGTGCTGGGTCAAGCTCCGCCTACGATCCTCTTCAGCCGACGTCAGCTGGTGGGGGGAGACCTAATGCAATGGCCGCGAGCGCATTAGACCTTCCCATAAGAAAGCATTATTCAGAGCTTTCCTATGGGGAAAATTTGACGCTGGTGGTCCGTGAGGACGTCTGGAACTGCAATGTGTTACATTGCAGCACTAAGTGCAAAAGGGTCACAAGCACCCAGACTACTTTAATTAGCTGAAGTGGTCTAGGTGCCTACAGTGTCCCTTTAACTTGCATTAAAGGCCTTTATAGGATTTCACACAAGGCATTCAATAGAGCTGACCACTTTTTTTTTTTTGTAATTTGTATTTTATAGTTTTTCTCAACTGTAAAACAGTAGGGGGGGGGTACAGAAGGAAAAAGGGGGGTATTCACAATTCCAGTCATTGTTACAATTTTCCACAAGGTAATACAACATTATACAGTACAGTGAGTAACGATACAATGGGTTACAGTTTTCCCAGTTTAGTTACATTATCCAATTATATATCTCCTGACAAGCGGGCCCCTGTCTGCTGTGTTGCTTTCCTGCAGTACTCGCGGCCGGTAGGGTGTTGGGTTTGTAGGTTACATATCTCATATGTCACATGTCTCTTGTGGTTCCAACCTCCCATCCCACACCCGTTCCCTCGAACCCATGATATCTTGCCAATCTTGTGGTTGTGTTCCCTAACTTGGGGTGTCCCTTCTCCACTTACACCACCGTTCCCACGTTTCCTGGTGTCTGTGTTTTTCTGGGTATGTCTTTATAAACCATGTTTCGTAAATTATTTGCCTATGTCTTGAACAAGGGTGGGAACTGTGGGTGGTTGTGGGTTTTTCCAGTTCCTTGCTATCAGTTTTTGTGCAGTTAGTAAGATATGGCACATTAGTTTTCTTAACGGTGTGGGTATACCATTAGGGTAATCTAGTAATAGGAAGGTTGTGGGTTCAAAGGGCAAGGTCGTGTTGGTGACTTCTATGATGAGTTCATGTACCTCCTTCCAGTACGGAACTAGGCGAGGGCAACACCACCAGATGTGGTTGACTGACCCTACCTCCTGTTTGCATCTCCAACATGTTGGTTGTGTGTGCGGGTATAGTTAGTGTAACCGGGCTGGTACCATGTACCACCTATATTTTGTTTTCTGGTGTTGTTCTATTAGTGGAGCAGATTTGATCAAACTTCTCGTAGAGAAAATAATGCGTTTCCACCGGTTTTCGGTGATTGTGGTCGCAAGTCTAAGTTCCAATTATCTGCCTGTTTTGAACTATTAAAGGGTTGGTAGACTAGGAGATGCTTGTAGCATTCGGATAATGGTTTGAAATTTGGGGGGAGTTTCCCCGCTATCCCGATCCGTTCCCAAGGTGTGAGCACCTGTGGTGAGTGACTAGTTTCTGTCCTGTCTTTGTTTTTACGACTCAAAAAGGATTTGAGTTGGAGGTGTGAAAATTGCGATGTGTTTGGGAGGTCATATGTGGAACGGAGTTTCGAGAAATCTATTTGTTTGCCCGCTTCAAAGACATGAGACAGGTGTGTGGCCCCCGGTTCCTTCCACGGCGTAGCGTGGAAAGTTGGGATGCAATAAGTTATGGCCTCTATGGGTGTTGCTAGGGAGAGTGGTTTAGCCACTTCAAATTTGTGTCTGTGTATATCCCATAGTTGCATTGCCAGTTTAAGTTGTGTAGGCATGTGTGGGGTGCCCGGTCTAGTTTTCTTGTTCAGCCATATCAAGTTTGTAGTGGTAAAGGGTCTGAGCTGGCCACTCTTTGATTCACGTGGCAGAAAAAAAAAGTGGGGTTTTCCTTTATTTTTGCTGAATCAAGGAAAAAAAAGTGTTCTATTTGAGGAAGAAAATAAATATTTTTTTTTTAAAAAGCCACAGCGTAAGGATTTTTTACAGTGTTTACTCCACTCGGCACATACATTTTTTCTAATTAAAACTTTTATGTATATAACATGGTATAACTGGTGTTCCTGAGCTTTTAAAAGAGCATACAATTTAATATATATATTGTGCCAGTAGATTTGTCAGTGGTCTTTCAACCACTTCATGGTCAACTCTTCTGCATAGACCAAAAATGATGGAACTTATTTTGACAAACAAGACTAACATGTCTTCAATCCAAATGCTCAGTTAGTTATTTTAAAAAGTTATTCATTTTTTCAGTAATTCACAGTTGTGTGGCTTGTACATGTAGAATAATATTGTTTATCTTTTCATCTGTATAGAATATCAAATATTAGTCACCATCTTTATTATTTTAATCTACATACAATACAACACAACAAAAAGATTCACAAACATGACGGCTATAGAAAGCTAGCAGTGTTAAATACTAGTAGAGGGAAAGGCAACCTTCGGCACTCCAGATGTTGTGGACTATATCCCCCATAACGCTGGCAAAGCATCATGGGAGGTGTAGACCAAAACATCTGGAGTGCCGAAGGTTGCCTATACTAGTACATCATCCTAGAATAAGGTGCCCATTTTACTTTAAGCAGTATTACTACAACTCTAATTAAGCATGCAGCCAATTTAAATGACTCAGAATATACGCCACATCTTCAGACGATTTTTGCCATTCAAATCTGTCCAACTTATAAGGATGTACATGACAATCTGTCTAAAACAGCAAAGTTTTACTCTTCTAGTTTACAGATGCACCTATTATGGCTTTCATGGTGACAGCTACTAGAGGCGGCCTAACCCTATAGAACGGTAACGTTTTCAACTGCAGGTTTAAAAGGGGGTCACATGACACCCAGACCACTTCATTGAGATTGAAGGGTCACTCCAGACCCCTAAACAATTTTAGCTTGCTGAAAAGCTTTGTGTGGAGAGTGTCCGCTCTAATTTGTTTAATTTTACAAAAAGTGCAGATTTCAACAGAAATATATACTTTTATAAACTAACCTGGTTACACCCCCACGCTTTCAAGCAGACAACGGGTTATGTTACTTCCTGGTTTTGTTAGCCAGCTGACCCCAAGAGGCAGAAATTGCCCAGGGCACCTGACTTACAGATACTTCTCACTGAGCTGCATTGGAAAGTGTGTGATTCGACAGCCACAGAAAGCCTGGGTGGGTTTAGAAAGGGAGAACCTGTAAAGGCAGCAGACAAGAGATCTACAGTTTTTACAACTGTTTTTAGGTATATCCCCAATGCAAAAACAAACAAAACGATTATTAAATGCAGGCAAGTTTTCATATGGGGTATATCTACTAAACAGTGATTTTTATTTATTTTGTATTTGGGTAGTGGAGTGTCCCTTTAAATGATCAGGATGCCTTTAATTCCTTTAAACAGTTCTACTCATCATAGGACAAGGACTCCTAGACAAGGATCTATGGAAAAAAATAAGACACCATAGACCAGAGAGAGTGGCTCCAGATTGGTGGCACCTTAGTCTGCAAGGGTGAATCTGTTTCTGCATTTAGCCTGTAAAAGTGCAGAAGCTTTGGGAATTTTATTTATGTTGTGCCTTCCATCCTAAAGTGCCTCTTTAATAGTATTATGGAAAGATTGTGTTAAAAGGTAAATGCATTAAGTGACTGACCGGATACATTTTAGAGGTGTATATTTGATATTTTTAGTCCATTCGTTTTATTTCGTAGCCTTGTATTCCAGTTGTTTTCTTTGGTGCATCCTGTACTCCATTTGTTTATGCTGGAAAGGAAAGCAAAGCTTCCATGGACAAATTGTACAGAAAATATTAGCATGCCATGTGAGGTTGATTATGCAATATTTCACAGGCTAAAACCGGTAACAGTGAGCCATCAGCAGCAAGGTTATCTGAAAAAGTTAAGTGTTAACCGTTTTTAGCCCCGAAGTATATCATATTAATAGGCTATTTATATACACCTTATCTGAATACACCAAACATCAATGTATATAAAAAATGGATTGAATTTTAGGGAACCAAGAAATGTATGCTTTCTTGTTAATCGTATGTAAAGTGCTTCTGTTAAAATAAACAACCTGTACACAGGGTGAGATATTTGTAGTGCCATGTATTGTTATACGATCCATATACCTGTTGACTGTAAGTTTTTTTTTTTCAGTTTTTATTTTATTCTCTTCTACTGTTAAAGAAAATTTAATATACATTTTTTTTTTAATGCAATGGAACATCTTCTTTAACAATTTTCATTACCAAAAAATAAAAACTAAAATAAGTTTCAAATCAAAGAAGCAAAAAATATAAGACCTGATGCATCAGCACTTTTCTAACCCAGTTCTAGGAATTTGGGAGATTCCAAGTAGGTTAGAATTTCAATAGAAATTTACAGGAAATAACGGCTTATTTTTGCTGAATATGGAATCCATAACTTTGTTTCATGTAAAACAGTTTCCGTTCAACTGTTTTTAAAACCATTTTTGACCTTTTTTTATATTCTTTTCGATTAACTGCCTTTCCCCCCACTAAGTGTTTGGAACTGTGAAGCCAGAACTTCTGGTCTTTCCTCCCTCAAGTGTTGCTACTCCATTGTCTGTGTCCCTCCAAGTCAATTGCACTACCATCCACTCTACCTCTAAGGCTCGCTTCCTAAGTATTCTCTTTGATTCCGACCTCTCCATCACCCCTCATGTCCAATCAATCGCCAAATCCTGCCGCTTCAATCTCAAAAACATTGCGCGCATCCGACCCTATTTAACACCTGATACGGCAAAGGTGCTTGTCCATGCTGCTGTCCTCTCTTGCCTTTAGTACTGTAATCCACTTCTCAGTGGTCTTGCGTGTTCCCAACTTGACCCGTTACAGTCTATAATGAATGCAGCGACGAGACTCATCTTCCTGTCCACCCGCACCTCCCCCCTTTGTCAGTCCCTCCATTGGCTTCCCATAAGATATAGGGCTCAATTTAAGATCCTGACACTTGCTTACAAATCTCTACACAATGCTGCTCCCGCCTACTTATCCTCACTAATACACAAATATGTCAAATTCAGGCCCCTACGCTCTGCCGGAGACCTACATCTAGCCTTTATGCTTACTCCTAACTCTGATGCTCACCTCTTCTCTAGGGCTACACCGTTCCTATGGAATGCCCTCCCCCTCTCTGTTAGACTGTCACCCAATCTCCACTACAAAAAAAAAAAAAAAGGAAATGTTTGAAAACTTACTTCATTAGGAAAGCATATCAATTAAACTGAACAGCTTTCCCTCCCCGCACCCAGATACCTCACCTGAAACGGTCATCTAAACAAAACACTAATCCATCAGCGGTGCGAAAACTGATCCGTAAGCCCTCATCCCACCACCCCAACCCCTCCTCCCCCCCCCCGCGTGGGCCGGGGCCTTAACACATGGCGGCGGGCACCTGGTCGCAGGGCTGCAACCCCTGCGACGGCGGTATGTACGCCAGTGCATGCAGATACACATACACTTAAAGGACCACTACAATCACCCAGATCACATCATCTCAATGAAGTGGTCTGGGTGCCAGGTCCCTCTAGTTTTAACCCTGTAGCAGAAAACATAGCAGTTTCAGAGAAACTGCCATGTTTCACTGAGTGTTAATCCAGCCTCCAGTGGCTGTCTCATTGACAGCCACTAGAGAAGCTTCTGCGATTCTCGTTGTGAAAATCACAGTGAGAAGACGCTGAACGTCCATAGGAAAGCATTTAGTAATGCTTTCCTATGGGCGGTTTGAATGCGCGCGCGGCTCTTGCCGCGCATGCGCATTCGGAGCAGAGAGGCGGAGGGATCCCCAGCGCCAAGGGAGTGCGACGCTGGAGAAAGGTAAGTGCTGAAGACACACACACACACTCTCACGAACAGACGCATACACACTAGCTAACAGACACACACATTTACTGACAGACACACACACTCACTTACAAAACACAAACTGACACAAAAACTAACAGACACACACTAACACTAACACACACAAACTAACACTAAACACACACTAACACAAAGTTTTTTTAAAAAAAATTCATCCCCCAGCCTCCCTACCTTAGAGAGTGATGAGGGGATTCCCTGGGGTCCAGTGGGGATGCCCGGCGGCCAGTCCTGCGGGCTGGCTGGCTGGCAGGTGCGCGAGGGAGCACTCTCCCCTGAGTGCTTCCTCTTCAGCTCCCTCACGCGCCGCGTTCTGATGCCGGAGCACGACGTCATCTTCCGTCTCCTGCATCAGTACGCGGCGAGCGCGGGAGCTAAAAAGGAACCACTCCGGGGAGAGTGCTCCCTCACGCAGCCACCCGGTGACACCACCAGGGCCAGCCTCGGGGGGCCCTGAGGTGGCCAGCTCCTGGGCCCCAGGAGCAGAGGCTGGCCACAGTGGGTACATATCGGGTCGCAGGGCGGCCGGGCCCCCTGGTGGGCCGGGCCCGGTCGCAGCCGCGATCCTGGTATGTACGCCACTGTCCGTCAATGAAAACTATCCTAGCAACTTACTCTTCTACCCTTACCTTTTGTGTCACTATACCTCACTCCCTTTAGCATATAAGCTCATTGAGCAGGGCCCTCAATTCCCTCTGTTCCTGTGTGTCCAACTAGTCTGATTACACTGTCCACCCATTGTACAGTGCTACGGAACTTGGCGCTTTATAAATAATAATAATAATAATAATAATAATCTTATTCCAGTTATACATCATGTCAATCACATTAAATATAAAACACAATATCTTTTATATACAAAAAAAAAAAAAAAGATAGATAGATAGATAGATATCTATTGCCAAGGAAATCTATATAACATCATGTTAAAACTCTGCCATGTTGTTTCTTCCTCAAAGCTTGCATTTCAGTTTAGAATAATTAAAAGAGGGGCGGAGCCTAGCAGCGAACCAGAGCGGCCACACTTTTCCGAGCTCTGCAATAACTTGCCCTAAAAGGCTATTTTCACAAGGCTACCTGGCGACCAAACAGGCTATTCACCCTGCCCTAAGAACCCACACCACTATGGGTCGAAAAAATAAAAAGCCTAAAGCGGACCAAGACATGCCGAGCCGAGATATAGGCGAGATGCTCCGCAACACACAGAAGGCCGCATGGGACAAGATGGCGTCCCTCGGGGAAGGCTCCTCGTACTCTGACGACTTTTATGCCGAGTCGGAGGAGGGAGCAGCCCTCCGACTTCGCACGGGTCCCAGAACCAACAACCCAGAAAATAAAGACCCAGTCACCGCCGCTCAGCTGAAAACTATGCTAGCGGAGCTCCGCGCCAACATAGCAGGAGACATGGCCCACTTCCAAAAAGCCGTGGAGGGTGCTACGACAAAGATCGCCCAGCTTGAAGTGGCGCGCAGTGCCCACGACTCGAGGTTAACCAGGGCTGAGAAGAAGATTGAAGAACTGGAGCAGGCGCAAGGTACTGCCATGAATAGGCTTGATGCTATGGAGGATGTACGAAGAAGGCACAACCTCAAGATTAGAGGTGTGCCGGAGATACTGGAGACTGCAGACTTACCACATTTCCTACGGCGCTTCTTTACAGCACTCATCCCTCACAAACAGGTGAAGGCAATAAAGCTTGATGGCGTGTTTCGCTTGCAGAAGCCCGCGAACGCACCGACAACTGCAACGCCAGACCTAATTGTAAGATTCCAGTCCCTGCAAGATAAGGCCCTACTCCTCACAGCAGTGAGAGGGAAGTCTTCACTGGACTTTGAAGGAGCAACGCTGCAAATTTTTCCAGACCTCACCAGAAACACTCTGGCGTGGCGCCGCTCACTGCGTCCACATCTGCAGCTCCTGAGAGCAAACGCCATCTCTTATCGGTAGGGACACCCAAGAATTGTCCGATTCCAAGCACAAGGAGAAACGTTCCGAGCGGGCACCTCGAAGGAGCTGGAAGAACAAATGGGTAAGCTGGGAATCCTAACCCCAAGCACAACCCCTGGTTCAGGACTAGCTCACCTAAACCCAGCCACTATCCAGGAATTCACACCCCGCACGGCCCAAGCCTCATCGACGCCCAGAGACTTAACCTGACCCCAAGCCTGAGACTGCCGGCAGGGAGACAACCTAGCTGAGACGGCCTCTCACTACTACGGGACATACTCAACAATACCACCGCTGTTACCTTCTACAGTTTAATTTTTATTTAATTGTTGTTTGTTTTTTAATTGGTTACCTCTACTTGACGTGCTTTATTATTATTTTTCAGTTACTGCAGTATTTTACCTTTCTGCTCATTCCTAGATCAGGCTAATAAGAGCCAACCCCCGCTGAGTAATATGACCGCACACTACCGACGACTCCTGCCTTGTTATACTACGGCAGGTACACCGCTTAAAAACCTACCCAGATGGTTACTTAGCGCCCTGGTCGCTGCCAGAAATGCCACACGGGTACTTTAATTACCCCCCCCCCCCCTCCCCCAGATAATTTTTAGTAAACTAGCAAACACCCTCTGATGCCACTGACCCACTATGGGGGATAACACTAAATGGTCTGTTCCCCGTCGCTCATCTCTTTCTAGCAACCCCTGTGTAACAGGCCATATTTTCTTTAAGCTCACCCAACATGTGTCGCTCGCTTTATTGAGAAATGCCGGTTTTCTGTGATGTTGTTGATATTCTGAAACCCCCCCCCCCGGCTAATGTTAAAATGCTGTTCCAACCAGGCGACGCACATGGGTGCTGCACCTTTATCTGTGCTCCATATCCAATTATAAAAAATGTGCAAGTTCCTTGCTAACCATATCAAACCGTTGTAAAACCTGTCATTATATTGTCTGTCTCCGCTGTTGTGGCGATGCATTATTTTCTGTTAACCCTGACACACAAAAATAAAGAATTCAAAAAAAAAAAAAAAGAATAATTAAAAGAATGTGCTAGGGCAGTGATGGCGAACCTGTGGCAGGCTGTGCCCTCTCTCTGGGCACACGGCCAGAGGTCGCCGGGGGAGGGGGCCGCTGGCTGCCTGCATCAATGCAGAGTAGGCACCTGTCTGCCCAGAACGGCAGGCGCCTACTCTGCTTCCGTGTTGGGAGGACAGGGGGATGGATCTTGGAAGCAGCTCTCCTGTCCTCCCACGAGCAATCTGTGTGGAGCGTTGCCGCGAGTTACCATGGCAACGCTCCACACAGTATCGCGCAGGAGGACAGGAGAGCTGCTTCCCTGTCACATACTTACCACCACCGGGGATGGCTGTGTTCCCCCCTCCCCATTCCTCACCCCTCCCCCCCCCCCCCCCAATACAGATTTAATATACTTTTTTTTTTTATGTATCTTCCCTACCCCCCACAACACACCTCACACACACACCACCCCACACCCTAACACACAAACACATACACCCCTCAATGCAATATATGTATGTGTGTGTGTATTTAGCAGTCTTCATGTATTCAGCAGTGTGTGTGTGTACTCAGCAGTCTGTGTATGTTTGTGTGTGTGTATTTAGCAGTCTGTCTGTGTGTCGGTGTGTATGTATTAGGCAGTCGGTGTGTGAAGGTGTTCAGCAGTCTGTGTGTATGTATTGCATTTGTTGGCGATACTAATAAATGTAAGCTTAATGTTATCTATTTATATAATTATTTAAAATTTGTATCATTGAACTCTCTGTTGTGTTCTTATTTTAAAACAAAAGATGTTAATTAGTTCGAACAACTGTACGAGTTGTTTTTTCTAAACCTAAACTTCAGTATTTCAGGTTTAATTGCTGTGTTGGCACTTTGAGGAAAAAGTTGGCATGTATTGCGGTTTGGGCACTCGGGCTCAAAAAGGTTCGCCATCACTGTGTTATGGTATGGTCTCAATCAGGCCACTGGAATACCTGTGAATTCCATAATAATTGCAAAGAGATTTTAGAACTACGGGTGAGCGTGCATGCAGCAATTTTCTAATACTGAAAATGAAAATTTAATTAAGAGGATTTCCAAAGAAAGTCAACATCAATTTAACAGCTTTCTGAACAGGAGCCAAACACTTGTTTAAAAGGTTGAAAATTCTTCACACTAGCAGAACATCTGCTGGGTTTGCCTTAAACTGTAATGTTGATGGACAACTGAACACATAATAAAACTAATCACCACTCTATGTAGACATTTAGTTATCATGGACCATATCCAACACTGGCACTGGTCATAGTCAGTGCAATTTAGAAAATATCAAATCGACTCCCAAACTTGTCATAAAATGGAATGAGACATCCAGTAGAATTTAGATGGCAATAAAAAATAAAAATAAAAAACAATAATAATGACGTACATGACAAATTAAAGTTCCACACCCTTCCAAACATGCAATTGTGTATTGTGCCAATCTCCTGGCAGAGACATGTATATCCATAAGTTAAGCAAACATTTTTAGAGCAGTTGCAATATGATCCCGATACGGTCATAGCAACTACATTTTAATAAATATCAAATTGGTATTGTATACATCAATAAAGACAGATTAACAAAACATAAAAAAAAAGGAATATGTATGCTATAATGGTCACGCAGGAATGGTTAGTTCAATGTAAATGTAGGAAGTGCAACTATACCAATGTACACAGGGGGCGCATTATCCAATTAAGGAAATTGAGAGAACATTTTTGGTGGAATATAACCTACAAAATGCTTACTTAATCAGAAAAAAAATGAAAAAAATAAAAAATAAAAATAAAACCAGAGGCCAATAATAATTTTATTGTGACAGTCTGTAAGTTGCTTGGTGCAAAGTAGTTCAAAATAGAAGAATAATCCGTTCCATAAGAATCAATAATTTCAGCATCAATCAACAGAGCCTGATAATTTGTCACTATAAAAGCCTTGTAGATCCCAGTCTGAATAGTTAATATAGGCAGCATTTTACAATGGTTACGGATCAAACAAAATGAAATGGACACTCTATGCAACATGACTACAACAGTTTATTGTGGTAGAAATGATGCTACAAGTCTTTGGATGCCACCACATTCTGCCAAGCCATTTCACACACACACAAAAAAAAAAAAAAAAGGGGGGGGGGGGGCACACCTTAGCAATCACATTATATGGAAGTTATAGTTTGGCAATATGCACCCTAGGTCTTCTAACCACAGAATACAATTATAAGCTGCAAAGGGTAGAGACTAAACCAGCACCTGCAGTCTATCGCTGTTATCCAAGGCTGGACACTTATGGAAGGGAATGATGAAAGTGTAACCTCTGCATTATTCTAGTAGATGCAGATGGCATGGGATATAGTTTCTGGGATAACGGTCTTGTTTTCATTTATTTTTTCCAAATAAATATCAAAATCTATTCAAATTTTGACAGCAAAACAGCACATGGCAGCCAAAGATGCAGGGTATAGATCGTTAAAAAAATTGCACCATAACAAGTGCAAAGAGCTGTAGTGGTTATAGTGTTTCCAGTGCTCCTTTAATAACTTTATGATCGAGCAAAACATTTATTTGTAAGAGGAACGTTAACAGATGAGAACTACAGAAGCTTAGAAGCTCACATGGGATGAGCCAAACAAATAAAAATAAAAAATCATTTTTTCATTGTTAACATAGGTGTGTCTGGAATGGCTTATCTGTATCCTGTTTTAAAATAACTGTTCATGTTTTTTTCAGTCAGGTTGCCAAAGCTACACTAACAAGCCTGTGATCCAAGTGACCCCTTTGCAGGAGGCCCACACTAAACCATTTATGTTATACAGTTAATGCAACACATGAAAAAAAAAAAGAGTTTCTTTGATATGTAGTTCTAACAAATGCTCAAAAATACTGCAACTAATCTAGTTCATACACACACCAGAAACATGACTTAATGAAACACTATTACCATTAAGAATATAAACATGGGGCGCAGCTAACTTCACTTCCTGGTACCAGCATATCCCGGGGTGGGGATTATACCACCAACGCTACATATACTAGAGCAAGTTCTGCTCTAGTAAGTGAGAGTACGATATCCTCCTCTATTTTATCTATATTTAAGCATAATTATGTCACCATTGGAGCACATTTTTTGTATTTACTCCCATATAGGTCTTGCACACTGCTATTCATCTGAGCCATTTGGACATCTGCACCTACCTATATCCTCAGACGGGGATTGTTCCTTCCAGGTGCTGATACAGCTGAGCTCTGATATAGCTCAAGCAAATGGGAGTGTAATCACTACAGATCACACGTCACTTGTCATTTTGCACATACTGTATTGCACTTTTTTAACCTCTCGAGGTTCAAAGTGTATATCATTCACATATATTGGTGTACGTATATCACTTTATTCATATTCTTTGGGCGCGGTTTCTTTCTTTTGTTTATTTGTTGTCATTATTACCTTACTCAGTACTAGGAGGCATTTAGTGATCCCTGCCCTGAATGATTACTCAACGATGATCAACACAACCCACAGGCAGGAGATGTGCTTAGTCCGTATCATTCACGGCTCACGGCAGTCACGGCTTTATCATTTCAATTACATTAGATCTTACCTATATAAATGTGCAATGTTTGTGACAATGCTTGACTACCAATATCTGGCCTTTACTCTTGCTTAAAGGACCACTCTAGTGCCAGGAAAACATACTCGTTTTCCTGGCACTAGAGTGCCCTGAGGGTGCCCCCCACCCTCAGGGACCCCCTCCCGCCCGGCTGTGGAAAGGGGAAAAGGGTTAAAAAGTACTTTTTTCCAGTGCTGGGCGAGGAGCTCTCCTCCTCCTCTCCGCCCCGTCGGCTGAATGCGCACGCGCAGGAAGAGCTGCGCGCGCTTTCAGACGGTCACATAGGAAAGCAGTTACAATGCTTTCCTATGGACGCTTGCGTGCTCTCACTGTGATTTTCACAGTGAGAATCACGCAAGCGCCTCTAGCGGCTGTCAGTGAGACAGCCACTAGAGGATTAGGGGGAAGGCTTAACCCATTTATAAACATAGCAGTTTCAGAGAAACTGCTATGTTTATAAAAAAAAATGGGTTAACCCTAGCTGGACCTGGCACCCAGACCACTTCATTAAGCTGAAGTGGTCTGGGTGCCTTGTATGTTTATATATGCACACAAAAATAAAAAATATAGAAAACAAAAATAAAAAAGGACAAACATGTATTGCTAGTAATATAGTGTTCATCTCACTAGTTTGATACAAGGCCTCAGTAAATTAATGTCATGAGGAGGAAGGGGGTCCATTTATCTGCCATTGGTTTGGATATATTCAACGTGGGTTTACAATCGTGAGTTGAGGCTGCGCTGTATGCAAGGGGGCACGATGCCTGGACAGTGCAACTGGGAATTAAGAAGGAAGACACGGAATCGAATTGGGGAGACGACAGACCGCACAAGGGCTGATGGCAAGTGCCGGCTATTGAGGCTCTTGGGAAAAAGAGGTGGATAACTGCCCAATAGCTGACAGGTTATGGTTATGGTTATTTGAATGGAGTTGAAGTTAATAAAGCGGTGGCCCTTTATCTTATCCACAAGAAAGAGTGTGTGGTGTCTTATTGGGAGGGCAAAAAAAAAAAAAAAAGGAGTAATTGGTCAACAGTCAAGGTGAACATAGTACTGATAACACCCTAGTTCTAACACTGTGCAGCACTAGCCAAATTATTTGTGATGATATAACTCAATATACTATGTAACATTAGTCTTTAGATATCCCTCTATAATATTAGACCTCTGAGGGGGGACTGGGCTTGATCACCATGCTGCACAGACGCATGCAACAGGAGCTCCTTACAAAATCTTGCCATTTAGCCCCTAATATTGAAAACCAGTGGATTTTATTCCTCTGGTGGCTGACTAAGAGCGACTGGAAACAGCAGGAAATCTCCCCGGAGCACTCTTGCTGTTGGTGGTTGTGGGAGTCCATGCGACATGGCATGACATGGCAATCAACTCTATCTCCTTACCAAACTGGTGTTGACGGACCATCAGCTGCAGATGTCATCCTTCATCAGTTTCCAGTGCTGTAGAGTCTGGTTGTAATTTATGTTTATTTTTACACTACTCAGCGGTACATATACATATATATACATATACACATATATACATATACATATACACATATATACATATACATATATATATACATATACATATACATATACATATATATATATATACATATACATATATATATATAAAAAATGTCCCTAGCATATTACTAACTTGTTATACTTGCCCTGTAATACCCGATATACCAGCATAACCTCTCTTCATGCCAAGCAATGCATAATGTGGTGGAATCTCGGTAAAAATAAATTTAGTAGGCCGAGATTACCACGTGGCATGTGTACGTGCATATACTGGTGTATCGGAGCATATGCGAGAATACCGGATGTAGTATTCCCCTCCTCCATTGTGCTGGGCAAGCCATGCGGTCAAACAGGTAAAAAAAAAGTCAAAAAAAAGTTAGTTCTTATTCGATTGATTGGGTAAGAGAATGTGTGGGTGGAGCTACTTATGGGTGGAGTTACATGCTTACATAAGGAGCCTACACTATTGTCCGGGGCTCAGAACTTGTTGTATTTTGGTGACATTAGTCCCTCTGAGTCCCGATTGGTGAACCGAATAAAGAATCTCTTCCTTCCTGAAGAAACCTGTGTCCATCTCTCTGTGCTTGGCTTCCGTCAGTTTCTCCGGTATCAATATCAGGCATGTTTAATCTCTCTATTTTAAAAACGAACACTTGTTCCTAGCTAGCATGCGTTAGGTCTCTGTTTCGGTTATGCCTTTTGACTATGCTTTGACATTTCTCTATATAACTATACAAAATGTGCAGTATTAGGCATAGTGCCCACTCGTTGGCAGTCTCTTACGCTATACTCTGCAATGTCTATGTTACTCTGTGATTTTTGCAAAGCACAAGAGAAATGAAGAATTACAAAAAAAAATAAAAAAAATAAAAATAGATTAGATCTCTGAATTTGCATCCACAGTTTGAATGCACTTACTGGCTTATTGACATAAATTGTGAATTGATCCCCAAATTGCACATTTAAAACTGAAATTTTTAGCAGAGGTACATTTTCATGGTTTGGCTGCTGTGGCCTCAAATTCACAAATTCCTACATTAATGCAACAGTTCATGGGTTAAAGTCTTTGACAGGCTAGATAAAATAGGGAAATTGCTATTACGCAGACAACATACATTTTGCCCTCCGTGTCCACACACTTCCTTCCTTAAGATGTTTAACTAGCATGTGGCACTAGTTGCTTACAAGGAAGTATTTCTACAATTTAAAGAGACACTAGGTACCCAGAACACTTCAGCTAATTGAAGTGATCTGGGTGCTGTGACCCCTTTGCACTTAGTGCTGCAATGTAAAACATTGCAGTTCCAGAGAACTGCAATGTTTACATTGCAGCTCTAAGTCTGCCCTCTGTGGCTGTCAAAGACACAGCCACTAGAGGGCTTTTGGAATCCAAACTGACCTTTGGTCGGTTATCTGATGCTGGATGTCCTCATGGACCTCTAGCGTTAGATTTTCCCCATAGAAAAGCATTGAATAATGCTTTCCTACGGGGACGTCTAATGCGCGTGCGCAGCCATTGCCGCACATGCGCATTAGGTCTCCCCCAACAGCTGACGTCGGCAAGGGAGGAGCATGGGCGGTGCCTGACCCAGCCCCTTCAGCCCTGCGGGAGGAGGGGACCTAATTAACCTATAGTGCCAAGAAAACTGGTTTGTTTTTCCTGGCACTATAGCATCCCTTTAACCAATATGACAGCCACTGACATTTGGGTGCAGCACAAATATAATAGGTCAGTCCAGGAAGCCATTTTAAACTAATTTGTAACAAAATGTTTTCTGGTACTTACTCACAGCTTCTAAAGAAAGACCTTTATCAGGTACAAATACTCCCTGAATTGCATTACTCGATAATGTAAACTGTAGAAAACCTGCCATGGTACAAATCTTCCTTTAACCCCTTAAGGACCAAGCTTCTGGAATAAAAGGGAATCATGACATGTCACACACGTCGTGTGTCCTTAAGGGGTTAAAGTGCAATAAGAATACTTTTTATTGCAATTATACAAACTTGGCAGGTCCCAGTCACCACAAAGACCATTTATGAATCTAACAAAGAACCATTTATTTTCTTTTTCTAGATTTACTTGTAAAAAATAAAATAAAAAAAATTACTCTATAATGCAAGCTGGCCTCAACCTGTTACAGGATAAATCCAAGCACCATGACCACTTCAGTGATTTGACCTGGTCATGGTGCTTTCAGTCAGTACATGCAGCGTTGCACATACAGGGATAGCAGCTTGCGGTCAGTGGTGTAACTGCATGTCCGACAGTGTTCGAACGACAGTTCTAAGCTGGACGACGTCAGTTCACTGCATATATGACAACTGTCCTCACTCATAGCATGCTGGTGACAGACAATAAGGGCACAGCTCCACCCTACGTGTCGTCCAAGCCCTCCACACAGAACACCCTCTGGGACATTCCTCCCCTGCAGTGAGGGGAAGTGGAGTTGCCACAAGAGGTTTAAAATGCAGGGGGAACGCAATTTTGTTGTTGGGGAGACCATACCAGCAAGGTTCACTTTAACCAAACAATGTTTTCTTAAAACTCAGATTTTTTAGGATGGAGTAGCCCTTTGAAGATCAAGGATTATTACAATACAAAGGTTCTCTTGCTCCTTAAAGGGTTAAAAAATTGCTGCTTTTCGTGATTGTTTTATGCATGCATCCACAGGAGCTGCAAGATGGCCTTGGTCAATAAACAGAGCTGCACGATGACCTTACACAGAGAAATTAATTCAATAAGTTTGAAGCATGGCTGTTCTCAGAAAACATCTCCCATTGTAATGAATGAACTGTATTGGTGTCATGTGGAGAGCATTTCAGAATGATCCCCATGAGAACTGTATATAGCCATGGAAAACAATTGGCTGTTAGGTTTCAGTTCTAGCTCTGGTCTGGTCATGTAATTACAAAGGCTAGTTTCAGATATCGATGCTTGAAGGATTTTTTAAAAAGTAAAATAGCTTGTTTGCACAGGGACATCATTGCTAAAACCTATAGGAATATAAAAATGGCACCGGTTTTGGGAAAAAGCCACACAACAGCAAAGTCATAATATAAAATATATTGATTTCACAATCTGCTTAAAAGGAACTGTATAGGTAAAGAAAAAAATAAGGAGAGAACAACGCTGGAGGAAAATGGAACAAGTCCATCCACCAGGGTTGTGATGGGTATAGGATACAGTGGGGCATGACCCCTAGAAATATAGAGAAAAGATAGGACTAGTGGGTGGCAGAATAGCGACAAGCTACCTCCCAGAAAGACCTTATATCCTTATATATAAAAGGCTGTTCTGCAATTGCCCTCTAGGGGAAACAGTGCATGCAGGTAGCCAAAAAACAAAAAAAAAAAAAACTCTTTAATAATCCCTCTTGGGGGAGAAAAAAAATAAATAAAGAAATAATAATAACCGTGCAAATATATAAATTAATTAAAATTAGGACCTAATGGGGTAGAGTCATGACTAATCCAAAACATATACTTGAAACAAGTAACTGTAAATATATGTGGCTCAGAATGTGCCAATAGTTGCAACAAGTTACTTGTACAAGAAAAGAGGAGGAAGCAGATGGAGATACTCTATTATCCCCCAAAAAAGTGGATTTTCCACCAAACCTCAACCCCCACGGATGATAGCCACATTTGACTCAGGCTGGGAGGCTGTTAGAACAGAGTTTCAAAAATTCTGGCCTTGCCTTTTGGATGATGTTCACCTCAAAAGGGTTCTGGGACCAAGAGTCGATATGACCGCACGTAGGGGAAAAAACCTTAGGAACCTCCTTGTTCCAAGCCATTTTCACTGCCCACCTATGCGCACCTGGCTACATACCACTACAGTGGGATCGTACCAATGCGGCCACTGTGTGGCATGTAAATATATCAAACGGGACTCCAAGACCATTCTGGACAGCGCTGGGAAAAGGGCTTTTAAGATTAAATCCTTTTTCAACTGCAATACCGCTGGCCTGGTTTACCTTCTCACATGCAGCTGCCACCTACAGTATGTGGGAAAAACCTTTAGACCGTTCAAGGAGCGCATCAAGGAGCATGTTAGATCTCCTAAACTGCTCGTTGATACCCCCATAGGTCGCCATTTGAAAGAGGCTCATGCTGGTAACCCACAGGGGCTTCGCTTCTGTGGATTAGAACTGGTCCGCAAGGACAAACGTAGGGGCAATTATGATCGTTTTCTGAGATGGGAAAGTTTTTGGATTTTCCAACTCAAGACGCTTCACCCAAAAGGTCTCAATGAAGGTTTCTCCTTCGCCCCCTTTATTTAAGAAATCTAAAGACATCACTGAGCTAAAACATCTCAATACCCTTGTAAATATTTTGTAAATATTCTAGATTTATATAATCTGTCTAGTCTATGGTCTGCACCACCTGCCATATATGGAGTACTCCTCCATTTCCTAGTGCTATCCGTCAACACACAATATCTATTCAAACAAACTCTTTTTGAATCTATCTCTCTATATATTTGGAGTTGATTTTGTTCTTTACTGCTACTTTAAATTTATATGTACAGTTTTTTATTTCCTACTGATCATCCTACTCGCCTCTTTGCTCCTATACTCAAACGTTTAGGTCTGTCATTTATAGAGTGGACCCACAGGCAACGTCTGGGTTAATTTACCCTGGATTATACATAGGCAGAAATTCTCTATTTTGAATCTTAAAAAAGTACTATGTATCACTACACAATTTCTGTTCGCTTTTGCTTCTGTGTGTACATCACTAGTAATCATTGTCTCACTAGAAAGACTCATTATGTGATCTAGGTAAACTTATGGGCTCTAGATGCGATTACTATCACAATGTGGGTAATATCGCTACATATATAGCTCCTCATAGTTCACAGTGTGCCCTTGGACTTTGTCTTATTTACTGTTCATTTAAGACACACATCTCCACGGCACACATTATGTTTCCATCCGACGAGGTTTTCGGGCTAAACTCCTGTCACCTCGCGGGTGCTGCAAGGGTTAACTATCCTCTTGGATATCGGACGATCTCTCCGCCCCCTATTCACATAAAGCCACTGATTGGATAGTGACGATGATGTCACTTTTGAGGGCAGTACCTTATATGTATTTAAAAGAGGCGCCCTCCACTCCGCAACGGCTCGATAAAGGCGACTTGTTTCGCCGAAACGCGCGTCAAGCTACTCATTCAGAGCGGATGATTTTTTAACTTTGTTTAAGACCATTTTGGGGTTGACTAATGAACACTTCATTATCTCGGGCACTACCAAAATTATTCTCAATATGAACAAGATGCTAGGGACTCCTACCCCCAAATCTCATATAGCTGTTTAGGCATCTTGTTACATATGTGTATAACTTTATTACTTGGTAATTAAGAACTGTTTCTATTTTTTGCCACAAATCTAATATGTGCTTTATGCACTGGTTATAATTGATGGCGTTTATAGGAACTACTTCTCTTACCTCCTAAGATCTGAAGTGCTTTGTTGCATATTTTGTATCTCTTTTTTTTTGTGTACAAGTAATCTGTTACTACTACTGGCACATATTTTTGCCAATGTAGTTATAGCAACTTCTACTTGGTATTTTTTACACTTTTGTTTGGTTCTGCCTAAATATGTGCTCTGTGCACTGGATACAATTTACGGCATATATAGGAACCACTTGATCCGAAATTTGCAATTTAGATACATATATTGTACCTCCTCTTTTCTTGTACAAGTAACTTGTTGCAACTATTGGCACATTCTGAGCCACATATATTTACAGTTACTTGTTTTAAGTATATGTTTTGGATTAGTCATGACTCTACCCCATTAGGTCCTAATTTTAATTAATTTATATATTTGCACGGTTATTATTATTTCTTTATTTATTTTTTTCTCCCCCAAGAGGGATTATTAAAGAGTTTTTTTTTGTTTTTTGGCTACCTGCATGCATTGTTTCCCCCTAGAGGGCAATTGCAGAACAGCCTTTTATATATAAGGATATAAGGTCTTTCTGGGAGGTAGCTTGTCGCTATTCTGCCACCCACTAGTCCTATCTTTTCTCTAAAGAAAAAAATAAGTAAAGAAAAAATGCATTTTCCTTCCATCTCCCCTCCAAAAACAGTAAACCTATTGTCACGAAATGCTTTTTTTTCATAACTAGTGTAAAAATGAATTTTAGAAGTACCTGTTTTAAGAGGAAGGCTTCACAGCCAAAACGTTGGGGTTTCATTTCTCCTACTCTTTTTCAGTATACCTTTTTTAATGGGTTTTTGCATTAAGCACTTTACTTACATTGTGGTTTTGGTACTATATACCTTGTTGTATTTTCTATGCGTGAATAAATACTCTTTATGTGCAAAACCGTGGTGTGCCTTGGGATCATTTCTTATTATTTTAATTTTTCATCAGATTTTCTACTCCTCCACTGATTTAATGTCAGTAATGACACGCCCACAATGCCTGTCCACCAATGGCCATGCTCCAGCGATTTTCTATGAGAATCAGTAATGGCACGCCTTAAGCTGCACTCAGCTCAACACAAGCCCACAATGTCTGCCCAAACCTCTTTTAAGTCCTCAGCATTTAGACACTAGAACTTACATACCACATCTCATCCACACACACACACACACACACACACACAAACCTTTCCTCACCACATTAGATATTATATAATGTCATAGGTTTATTATAAATAAATAAAAAAGACAGAAAAATGCTTAAATATATATAAAGATTTGTATTCTCTCTATCAATATCACTTTCAGGGACTGGCAGGGGACGGTTAAACAGTGGGTAGTGCGGTTGGCTGACTGGGACTGGCAGGGAAGGGTTTAAAGTGACACTATAGTCACCTGAACAACTTTAGCTTAATGAAGCAGTTTTGGTGTATAGAACATGCCCCTGCAGCCTCACTGCTCAATCCTCTGCCATTTAGGAGTTAAATCCCTTTGTTTATGAACCCTAGTCACACCTCCCTGCATGTGACTTGCACAGCCTTCCATAAACACTTCCTGTAAAGAGAGCCCTATTTAGGCTTTCTTTATTGCAAGTTCTGTTTAATTAAGATTTTCTTATCCCCTGCTATGTTAATAGCTTGCTAGACCCTGCAAGAGCCTCCTGTATGTGATTAAGGTTCAATTTAGAGATTGAGATACAATTATTTAAGGTAAATTACATCTGTTTGAAAGTGAAACCAGTTTTTTATTCATGCAGCCTCTGTCAATCATAGCCAGGGGGGGGTGTGGCTAGGGCTGCATAAACAGAAACAGTGATTTAACTCCTAAATGACAGTGAATTGAGCTGTGAAATTGCAGGGGAATGATCTATACACTAAAACTGCTTTATTTAGCTAAAGTAATTTAGGTGACTATAGTGTTCCTTTAAAGGACCACTCTAGGCACCCAGACCACTTCAGCTTAATGAGGTGGTCTGGGTGCCAGGTCCTTCTAGGGTTAACCCATTTTTTCATAAACATAGCAGTTTCAGAGAAACTGCTATGTTTATGAATGGGTTAAGCCTTCCCCCTATGTCCTCTAGTGGCTGTCTCATTGACAGCCGCTAGAGGCGCTTGCGTGCTTCTCACTGTGATTTTCACAGTGAGAGCACGCCAGCGTCCATAGGAAAGCATTATGAATGCTTTCCTATGTGACCGGCTGAATGCGCGCGCAGCTCTTGACGCGCGTGCGCATTCAGCCGACGGGGAGGAGAAGAGGCGGATCGGAGGAGGAGAGCAGGAGGAGAGCTCTCCGCCCAGCGCTGGAAAAAGGTAAGATTTAACCCCTTTCCCCTTTCCAGAGCCGGGCGGGAGGGGGTCCCTGAGGGTGGGGGCACCCTCAGGGCACTCTAGTGCCAGGAAAACGAGTATGTTTTCCTGGCACTAGAGTGGTCCTTTAACTGTGGCAAAGGAGGTTGGCTGATAGGGGCTGTAGTATAATGTATTACTTGCATTACAGGGGAGGGAGGGAGAGGAGCACATATAGGCACTAGTCTTGTCTCGCAGCATTTCTTACACTCAGAGACTGGGAATCAGGAACATATTGAAATGTAAGAGGGTGGCTAAGGAGGCTGGGTTACACTGCTGAAAAAAAGCAAAACATTTTACAACACTGCAGAAAAACTACACAGAATTGAGAGAAAAGAAACTAGCCAAAGGTAGATTGAGCTCATTAGCTTTAGTTTAAGCTGAACTTGTTTAGCTGCTTGGAGTGTCCCTTTAAAGGATCACCTTAGGCACCCAGATCACTTCAGCTCAATGAAGTGGTCTGGGTGCCAGGCCCCTCTAGTTTTCACAGAGTCCAGTGTCAAATAAGCTCCCACTTGGGAGCTGACGTCGGCACTGGATTAAGGCAAGTGGCTGAAGGGATTTTAACCCCTTCAACGCCGAGGGAGGGGGGCACTCCAGGATTCTCTAGTGCCAGGAAAACAGGTTTGTTTTTCTGGCACTATAGTATCCCTTTAAATCCTTTATAAATAATTGTATGACACTGACAAACGTATTCATGAACACACACACACACAAAGTTAGTTCTAAATTTAGGGAAATATTCAATTGGTTTCCACGGTGGTTGTTCATTAGCAGTTTGCCTTAGAAATGCAACGGTTTTGCCTTGTTTAATATAAACTATATTTTGTTTAAAAAAAAAAAAAAAATCTAACTTCCTGTGAAGCAATCAAAGTCCAACTATTTGTCAGCAAAATTCAAAGTTTTAGTCTCGCCCCATCTCTACTTGTGTTGTCCACCTCCTTGTTAACACCTGGCAATTTCGAGGTCACTGCATTTTAGTTGATCATCATTTTTTATTTTTTTTAAAATACATAATTACTGAACATATAGTCAGACATACAATATTAAGAAATGTAGCAGAGTTAAAGTCACGGTTCAGCTTGCTTTAGGAGGTTTACCCCTAATTTTATTTTTAAAGTTGTCAATTTCAAGAGGAACCATAGTTTTTGTAAAAGTTGCTGATTTTTGTAGGAGATGCTGATTGGCCAGGGCTGTGTTTGAATCATGTTGGCTCTGCCCCTGATCTGCCTCTTTGTCAGTCTCAGCCAAACCTATGGGGAAGCACTGTGATTGGATCAGGCTATCACATGTCCGCAGACTGCTCATTTTTCTGAGGCTTACAGCATGCAGATTTACAGCTTCAGGCTTCAATACAGTAAGATTGTTACTATATTTATGGAGGCATAAGAGGCCCAGGGGGGCTAGATGGTGGTGTTAACACTAAAGGGTAAGGAATACATGTTGTGTTCCTGACACTATAGTGATCCTTTAACCCCTTATGGACACATGACAAGTGTGACATGTCATGATTCCCTTTTATTCCGGAAGTTTGGTCCTTAAGGGGGTTAAATTAAACACTTGTTCAAAGTGGAAAGCAATGCTGAGAGCACAGCAATTTATAGGCATGTGCTGGTGTACCCGGAGATGTTCAATCAAGATAGTCTTCTCCGTGTAGCCCCATACTATCACTAGGGGGAAACTAGGGGGGGAGGGGGGAGAGAATTTGTATCATGCCTTTTATTTTACATTTATAGTTATATTTTGTAAAGAAAATTTTGCAGGAAATTGGAAGAAAAAAAAAATGCTTCGTTCAGTTTCTCTGAAAATAAGCATTCATTCATATTACACCATTTGGCATTTATTAAATGAAATAAAAGCGAGCTGCATACCTATGGATGTCATTAAAGTGAATATATTCAGAGATTTATAATTAATTTTACGGTTAGGGGACTGTTTGCAGGATATACAGCATTAGGGCCGGGCAAAATATAGAAGTTCACTGCTACATATTACATTTGATTTTCATTTGGAATTTCTAAGGGATACATCTCCAAAAACCAAAACCATTACCATAATGGCACCTGGTGGGCATGATTTAACTGGTGACATACATCACATATAACTATAAAATGTCTTTCACAATAGAATCCAAAATGTAAAATGTAATAGTATATTTGGGAATTTCCCACACTATGCTGTCTGTAGTCTAATCCTACCGTATAACAAGATGATTTTGGTGGATTATAGACTAAATCTAGACCTGCTATGAATTTAGCTAATCAATAACACAAGTCCCAACATTTTTTCTGAAACACTGTATGAACCCAGCATCCCACAACTATGTGCAGTGGTTATTGGGTGAATATTTCCCCACCCTGTGTGAAATGCATTCAGTAATGTTTCTAGGACTTTCTTCTCCATTCTAAAAGCAATAAAAACACTGATTATATTACAGAAATCTAAAAAGACGAACTTGTGGAGAACATTTATTGGATGAAAACTAGAGCCACATGAGACGATTATACAATGTGGTTGTAATGCACACCGGCATTAGCCTTAATCAGGGAAAAATTCAGATATTCCTATTTTCAAGTACGCTTATTATTTCCCCAATGTGATTCCTAACTGGATAAATTAATCAAGTTTTACCTCTAATCTTTCATTTCAATAACTAGTTGAGTGCTTTAAAAAAAAAGTCTTCCAGGAATCTGAATTATTCTTTGACAGTAGCTACTCGATCAGCTAGAAATTTATTGTACAGGGGGAAAACAAATCACTAAATGGTATTTAACAAAACACAACATACCTCAAATGTCAACGTACTAACCTTTTGAAAGGCAGTAAGTAACAGTTCAAGGTATTACATGTTCAAACCTTAATACCATGAATAATAACAGGTTAATAGAGGTGTACTCAATGTATAACAATAAGATAGGAAAAATTAGAGACATGATTAAATAATGCATTACACTTTAGCTAAACCCATATGTTTTAGTCAAATATATCTACTGTAGATTTAGTTGATGAAAAGATTTCAGATGATTTTGCTGTCAAAATTAACACTGCTTAACACTTCCTTTAAAAAAAAAAACAAAAACAAATCTAGTTATTTAGGTTCCTGCATTGCACAATTTGTTTAATCCAGAATGTATTATCTCTTGCTCTGTTAATAGCCCACCTGACCCTGCAGGAGCCTCCTGTGTGCAGCTAATGTTCAATTTACAGAGCAGGAGATAAAAACTTCTAAAGCAAGTTCAAACCTGATTGAATATGAAATCATTTCCCCCCCCCATAAAGACAGTCTGAGTCAGGATGGTGTGGCTAGGGCGGCATAAACAGAAACAAAAGTGATTTAACTACAAAAGAGTGCAGGAGTATGATCTTTACAAGGGGTGCCCAATACATCGATAGCAATCTACCAATCTATCGCCAACGCGATTCAGGTAGATAGCAGCCGGCAGCATTCCTTTACCCTGGAGGAGCTAGAATGCGCGCAGAGGTGCACAATGCACACCAACGTGCACCCCCTTCCTGCAGTGAGTCCCAGCAGCAGAAGGATTCCTGTGTGCAAGCAGCGCTGCGGAGGTTGAGCATGGAGGCCAGAGCCAGCAGCAGAAACCATAACCACCTCAATGGACTGACGTGGTTATGATGTCTGGACTCAGTGGGCACCAAGTCCCACATCAATTATAGACTGTTTATTCGCTGAAGGACTAGGACAGCCTGCCACACAGCCTCGCGTAAAGAAATGTCGTTTGCATCATGCCATACCAGTTACTGTCCCGACTGCCGGTATGGAATGAGGCAGAAGCATAACTCTTCTCAAAACAACAGCACATGGAGAGACAAAACAATATAAGAACAGCCAGGTGCAAACCATATAAGCGCTCCCTCAAGTGCTTTAAATATTCAAATGTATATAGAATGCACACCATAACAATCTAAAAAAAATATTTAAAATTTTATTATGTACAAAAAAGTACCAGAAAGAAAACATTAAAAAAATGAATATAAACAAAGTAACAGAAGTAAGGGCAGATACAATCAAATAATAGTAATAAATTACCACAAAAATCCTTACAAGCCTCAGACAGAAACACTAGTCACCAAACCCCCCCAACGTTTTGGCACCAACTGGCTGCCTTTAGCAAGAATAACTCTGCCTCAACAATATCATATTTGTTGCCTGCCGTCTGCAGGGGACCGACTAAACCATTTATCAGTGATGCGGGACCAGTGCTTTAAGGTGGATTGTGAGATATTATTTGCCTTAAAGCCTCGGACATATGCTACTGACTTTACCATGGTCCGCAAGGCTATCAACTTGCTGTCTGGATGGATCGAAAGAGTCCTGTCCTTGACAGCTGGATATCATGGCTGCAATGGACTCGCAGTGCACAACTTCTAGAAAAATGACTGCTCCAGGTTCCAGAGGATCCCAGATTCCCAGAGACCGAGAAACCCAGTACCAATGCCACACCTCCTTGTTGCCTCCTTATGAACCGGTTCATAGAAAAACTCCAGAGGTTTTCTATGTTCCTCCTCTTGACTCCGAAGAACCTATGGAGATGGGGCTCATCCAGACCAAATTGACTCCTGATGAGAGACTGGAGGAGAGGCCATGGCCTCTGTTTTTACTGTGGAGAAAGAGCACTTTATTTCTGTGCCCTACGCACCCACTTAGGCCTCAGGCTCTCTGTTTGGGCACTATACAGATCCACCCACCTCGGTCTATCAGTTGTCAGCACTGTTGTCTTACCTGTCCATGTTCATCTATGTCAGAGGGTACTCAGACTATGATAATTGACAATACCAATGTCCTTCAGGAACATGCTACCAAGACCCCTATGATACCTCTATCTTATGCTCCAGAGACGTCTGCAACTCTTCCTGAAGACACTCCTGTTAAGGCTGGTACCATCACCACTTCCTGCCTGCTCAAAGAAGAAATATCGCCAGACTGTACATATGCCTCTAATGGTACTATTGTTTGTAAAAAAAAAAAAAAAAAAAACAAGGAACGCAATAGGCAGGTGAGTATTGTGGCGAAAAGGGACTTGCCTTAAAAAGGACCACTATAGGCACCCAGACCACTTCAGCTAAATGAAGTGGTCTGGGTGCCAGGTCCATCTAGGGTTAACACTGCAGCTGTAAACATAGCAGTTTCTCTGAAACTGCTATGTTTACATTAGGGTTAATCCACCCTCTAGTAGCCGTCTCATTGACAGCCGCTAGAGGTGCTTCCGCGCTTCTCACTGTGAAAATCATGCAGCGCATGCGTATTCGGCAGAGGACGTCGGAAGAGGGAGGAGAGTCCCCAGAGCCAAGGGAGCCTGGCGCTGGAGAAAGGTAAGTGTTTAACACCTTAACCCCTCTTAAACCCGGCAGGAGGGGGACCCTGAGGGTGGGGCGAACCAAAGACCCTATAGTGCCAGGAAAACAAGTTTGTTTTCCTGGCACTATAGTGGTCCTTTAAGCTTCACCCTGTCACGCATAGAAAAATACATAAGACAAGCAGTCTCCACTTTAACCAGAAAAAGGTAAGAAATGAAGAAAAGAAGAACATATTCGGAGAGATGAAACAAGAAATGAAAAACAAGTTTGGCATGATAGAGCCACTTTAAGGGGTTAATAAAATAACATGCTTAAAAGTTTAGGAATTGCATGCAAATAATTACATAAAGAATAGTCATTAACCAAGAGATAGCCCATCCCTTATGTACTTTCAGTTACTATGTTTTATTACAATATATGTGAATTTTGGAGTCAAAACCCATGTTATATTAACTCCAGGTAATAGAACGTATCCCATACATGTTGGCATGATTGCTGTTAATGTCTACTTCTTTGGAACAGGCCTTCTAGTAAAATATGTAACAAGTCTTGGGCATTATTACTGAAGTCCCTGCCAAAACATACTTGCTACCAAAAAGATTTTTTTTAACAGCTATCACTTTACTGTACACTTCCTGTATTGCCAGAGGAAATTGCATATAAGTTAAACTCGTTTTAAAGCAGAGATGTGTGCAGTGAAATGCCAACGCAACATACATTCACTTTTCTTATAAGACACACGATGTACATGTTTTAATCCCTCACACTGGCATATAAATATGCAAAGAATGTAAAGTGTGATGTTACCATAACTATGTGGTGCTACTATAGTGGTTAGAAACATTTTGACAGTCAAAGCCATTCCAGAATGAAGGGCAGATCTGCAGTAACATTCCATTGTCTCCATAGGGACTGCACTAATTTTTAACTCTTACACCAGAATCTGCACTAATCTCCCAGCAACATTTTCATACATTTCCCAAGCATGGTCACACTATCACAAGGAGGCAAGGTACTATCCAGATCACCTGAGACAATAGAGTAACATTATTTATGCTCTTCTCCCAGATTTTTCACCATTCCAATACCTAAAGTTTACATGGACCTAAAGGAACACTATAGGTGGCTTGCCACCCTAAATCCCTTAAAAGGAATTAAAACGTACATTAGTTCCAGCACCACGCCCACAATCCACCTCCTTGGCGACATCAGAATTGCCCATTTTTAGCCAATCCAATGCTTTCCCATAGAGATGCATTGAATCCCTAAGGGGCAATGTAAACACTGCCTTTTCACTGAAAAGGCAGTGTTTGCATTAAAATGCCTGCAGTGTCCCTTTAAAGAACCCACTGCACGGATTGGTTACAAATACATAGTTTTGAATTTCAGTGCTTTTCAAAACAGTATTCAATGATCAAAAATTAAAACAAATCATGTATCAGCGCTTAGTGAATTTACTCCTATTTTTAAAATGGGGTTCAACACAAAAAATATCTATTAATAAAGAGTTTTCATTCCAGTCTTATTAGAGGGCACTTTTAAAAGTCCGCAGGGATAAGTTGCTGTAACAGTAGTATGTCAAATCTGTGTCTTTGTACGTATCCAAACCTTGAAATAGAAAGGATACTGACTATAGAAATATAGAAATGAAGGCATTGTGCCTGTTCATTTTTTAGCAGATAGGTGTTAAATAAATCCAGCAAACAAATGTTATTCAGGGATCACTCACATTGCAAAAAAATGCATTGTGAAAGGCCAATGCAGGGTTATTCACTAAATGCTTAATTATAACAAAAAAAAAAAAAAATTTAGGCCAAAATTTTGATTTTGAAAAATTCTTCGACTCTGCTTTGTTTGGGATGGTTGCCAGGAGAAAGCCTCCTTTCTAAAAACGATATGGCAGCATGGCTTAGGTTTGCAAAGTTGCATACAAGCAAACCACAAGACTTCTGGAACAATGTATTTTTGCACAGACGGGACCAAAGTGGAGAGGTTTGTGCTGATATGCTGTGCATTATGGCCAAACACACAGCATACAAAAATCGGCGTATTATTGCAGTAAAAGCCAACACTATTATGACATTCACAGTTAATGCCACGCAGAAGATTTATATAGAATTGTGTTCCATATATAAATATTTTACGTGAAATAAAAGCCCTATTTCTTCTGTACAAAAATTATACAATATAAATATTAGAATATTTAAATCATGGTTGAATAGACCTGTAGCTCAAATTCTAGCTTTTGGTCAATGCCTCCATCCTGAAGGGGTTAATGGAAACAAAAACTGCAACATATGCATGTAATTGCATTTCCACTCCGGTTTAAATTCATAAAACCATTTCCTGTACAAATACACATAAATCACAATGGGGAAAACAAAAACAGACTAACCCCATCCCCCTTAAAAACTTTTTCAAAACATTCTGACAGAAAACCAGGGGATGACAAAAAAAAAAAATATTAATTGCCTTTAATTTTCTCTGGGGCTGAATGTGCTGCATCTGAATGTGTAGAAATTTGGGTCTTTAAAAAGGTCTTTTTAGTTTTCATTTTACAAACAAAAAAAAAAAAACACTGGCATGTGTAGAAATGAATCTTGTCACACACACCCAGCTGTCAGACAACAGGTTGTGTTACTTCCTGGTTTGTTTAGTTCAGTGGAGGTAAACTTGAAGCAGGTAATTTACCCACAGCAACTGTCTTGCAAAAACTTCTCATTGAGCTGCATTGGGAAGTCTGATTAGACCGCCACAGAAAGTCTGAGTTAGAGAAGAAAGGAAGGGCTTGCAATAGCTTTAGACAAGAGATCTGCAGCTTTTGCGAAATATGTTTAGATATAGCTTCAATTAAAAGAAAATGCATACTGTTAGCATGTTTTCTGTGTGGGGTATATCTACTAAACTGTGATTCTATTTATAAATCGAGGGGAGTGTACATTTATAGGAACAGTTTAGGCACCACAACAACTTCAGCAAAAATAAGTTATGGTGCCAGGTCGTCCCTGGTGTTGTCCCACCTCAAGTCTTTGTTGCAGCACTGAATCTCCCCACCCTTCTGTTTTCTAAGAATATCTATTTATTTATTTGTAAAATATTTTACCAGGAAAGATACATTGAGATTTATCTCGTTTTCAAGTATGTCCTGGGTCCACAAATCATTGCATTGTTACAGTTAGTGTACAATAAAATACAAAAACAAAAACATACAAAAACAATATTAATATACAATATATACAAAATTTAACATAGAACAGGTAGGAAATATATAATATACCATGACAGGTGCATTCTGTTTTGAGGTATGTAGAGAGGGATCTCTTAAAGGACTTTAGGCTTAGGGAAGATTTTAATTTGTGCGGGAGGTCGTTCCACAAATGCGGTGCTCTGTAGGAGAAGGAGGATCAGGCTGCTTTCTTTTTATATTGAGGTAGACTAAGTAAAGTGTTGGTACTGGATCGGAGGTTGTAGGAAGTGGGAACAGCCGGGGAAAGCATTGCGTTCAGGTAGGGTGGGAGTTTCCCCGAAAAGCTCTTAAAACACAAGGCTGGAAAGATGAAGAGTGCGTCTGGATTCCAGCGACAGCCAGTTTAGTTCTTTTAGCATGTCACAATGGTGGGTCCTGTAATTACATTGTAGCACAAATCGGCAGAACGAGTTATACAATGTTGAGTTTATTAATGTGGGATTGCGATGCAGATGCATATACTACATCCCCATAATCAATGATTGGCATCAGCATTTGCTGTACAATCTTTTCCTTTACTGAAAGGCTTAGGCAGGATTTGTTTCTGTACAGGGCACCTAGTTTTGGATAAAGTTTAGATGCAAGCTTTTCTATGTGCAGGCCAAAAGATAGATTGGGGTCTAACATCATACCCAAGTATTTGAAAGAGTGGACTGCGGTCAGTGTGCCATTTGAAATTGTTTTGATGGATAGGTGGGAATTGTGTAATTTGTGTAATTTAGGTACTGTTCCAAAGATCATTGTGACAGTTTTGTCAGTGTTCAGGAACAGTTTGTTTTTTGCGATCCACTTTTCTACCTCTGTAAACTGGTCTTGGAGCACAGCCTCAAGCTGCGGTAGATCGGAATTGCTCGCATAGATTACTGTGTCATCTGCGTACATTTGAGGATGTGCAGACATTAGGCAGATCATTTATAAATAATGAAAATAGTAGGGGGCCGAGAATGGAATCTTGGGGAACACCACACGTGACTGGGAGAGGGAGTCGCTGTCAGAAATGGACACATATTGCGAGCGTTCCGATACATACGATCGAAACCAGTTTAGCGAATGATCACCAATACCTGAGTTTTTGAGTTTGTGCAGTAGAATGTCGTGGTCTACTGTGTCAAAGGCCTTAGCAAAACGGGATGGCGCCTGCAGAATTGAGCACCGGTGCCGCTGATTGCCTAAGAGCGGTCGGCTGATGCTCCCAGCCAGTCAATTCCCATTCATAAAGAATAACTTTTCTTCTCAAGCTAGTTTTATGAATGGGGATTCACCAAGAACCGTTTAACCTCTTATGGCAAGGCCAGCTGCAGGGACCTCCTGGCACCATAACAAATTCAATATGATGAAGCTGTTATGGTGCCTGGAGTGTTCCTTTAAGAACAAAGCTCCCCAGTACATTGCTGACATCAAAGGGACTACTTGCCTCTTTAGAGGTTTTCCAGATTGCAGATAGAGCTCTCAAAATCTGCTGTACCAGACAGTCCTCGTATGTCAAACAGTACTGGCATGGAAGAATTTGCCAATATATAATAAAAGGATTATGGTAGGAATACCCAATCCTGTGTAGAAAAATGTGACCCCAGCTGCACATCCCTTTTCCAAAGTCAATGTAACATTAGTGACCTTTAACCTGGACCCCTGCTAAGACACAATAACTGTTCAGGGACATAGGCATCCGCAAACAGCATGGAGCTGGATGGAAAACTGTTGTAACAAAGCAACACCTGTCAAAACACCGTCCAATTTTTTTTTTTTTTTATCACCAAATAATGAAACTGCAACTTTAATGGGAATGAAAAAAATATTGCAGTGCATGCATTTAATTGGACTTCTACTTCGGTTTAAAATTTATTATTCCATTATCTGTACAAATATACATAAAACACACACAAACCCCCCTTGCATATTTACAAAGAGTTCCGCTTTTGCGTAAAAGCAGGGCATATCAAACTGTGACACAGGTGTTGCAGGATTGCTACTGTCAAATTTCACTGCCATCTAGGAGGTTCTAACATCACTTAGATGATTACATATTGATCCATAAAAATCCAAGCAAACAAGTATAATTACGTAACCCATCAGAGTACCATTTACTAAAAGCTGATGGTCACGTCTAGAAATGACAGTGCTTCACTCCCTCACCCCAGTGGACACTACTGAAGAAGTACGTCATAGGCAAGTAAAAATGCACATCCCTCTACATTTCTATGTCCAAGTCACATTAACGCATGTTCATCCATCAAGCACCCACGTATATAGCACCGTCATATAGGGGTACATTCATTTGAATGGTAAAACGATCCTGCAATGTATGCTATAAAATTAAAATGGATGGCAAAAAAAAAAAAAAATAGAGGGTGGGGGGTATTCACAACTCATCAACTATCTAGTTAGCCATTAAAGCTAAAATCTCACATATGACAGTTAAACTTTAAGAAACAGTATTCTCTTAACAATAGATGGTTTTGGGAGATCATTACATGAGAGGAATTTTTCACCCACACATTTATTCAATTCACGACTAGAGTAAATTTCTCTTTTTTCCCCCCAACTGTAAAATGGTCATCTGAAATAAAAGCTTAAACCTTCTATAAAGATGAGATATTTGTAATTTCCCTATGAAGATACAAGCCTCAAGGAGTGGGACTACGTTGAGTTATATTTATATGCACCGTAAAGCTCAGCTAAACTTGTAAGCCGACAAGTTTAACAATTCATATGCATTTGTTTATTGGAAACAAATCTAAACTATTATTTTTTTCCCCCACTGATGGGAAATCTAAAAACTTGAAAACTACAGTTATTTTATCTGCTGCCTTTGCAAGTCCTCCCCTTCTAACCCAGGCCGGACTTCCTGTTGCTGCCCAATCAGACTTCCCAATGCAGCTCTAGTTTGCAAGTTAGGGATTCTGGGCAGTTGTCTGCCTCTTGAGTTTACCAGGAGGTAACAGGACTGTTTGAGAGAAAAAAACAAAACAAAAAACCAACTACACACACACACCAAAAAAAATTGTTTTATCACTCGCTCCGCACATAGAGTGAGAATAAAGATGGCTCTACATAAGAAAATATCTTCCTCCTACCTTCAATGAAAAATTGTAATGTTCTTACCAAAGTAGTGTTTAGCAGCAAAATGAAAACCGTACATGCATAAATTGCAAAGACCTCCAATGGGGACATCGCTGCTGGGTGTCCGGTGTACATGCATAAATTGCAAAGACCTTCCATGGGGACATCGGTGCTGGGTGTCTGGTGTACATGCATAAATTGCGAAGACCTCCAATGGGGACATCGCTGCTGGGTGTCCGGTGTACATGCATAAATTGCAAAGACCTTCCATGGGGACATCGGTGCTGGGTGTCCGGTGTACATGCATAAATTGCAAAGACCTCCAATGGGGACATCGCTGCTGGGTGTCCGGTGTACATGCATAAATTGCAAAGACCTCCAATGGGGACGTCGCTGCTGGGTGTCCGGTGTACATGCATAAATTGCAAAGACCTTCCATGGGGACATCGGTGCTGGGTGTCCGGTGTACATGCATAAATTGCAAAGACCTCCAATGGGGACATCGCTGCTGGGTGTCCGGTGTACATGCATAAATTGCAAAGACCTTCCATGGGGACATCGCTGCTGGGTGTCTGGTGTACATGCATAAATTGCAAAGACCTTCCATGGGGACATCGCTGCTGGGTGTCCGGTGTACATGCATAAATTGCAAAGACCTTCCATGGGGACATCGGTGCTGGGTGTCTGGTGTACATGCATAAATTGCGAAGACCTCCAATGGGGACATCGCTGCTGGGTGTCCGGTGTACATGCATAAATTGCAAAGACCTTCCATGGGGACATCGGTGCTGGGTGTCCGGTGTACATGCATAAATTGCAAAGACCTCCAATGGGGACATCGCTGCTGGGTGTCCGGTGTACATGCATAAATTGCAAAGACCTCCAATGGGGACGTCGCTGCTGGGTGTCCGGTGTACATGCATAAATTGCAAAGACCTTCCATGGGGACATCGGTGCTGGGTGTCCGGTGTACATGCATAAATTGCAAAGACCTCCAATGGGGACATCGCTGCTGGGTGTCCGGTGTACATGCATAAATTGCAAAGACCTTCCATGGGGACATCGCTGCTGGGTGTCCGGTGTACATGCATAAATTGCAAAGACCTTCCATGGGGACATCGGTGCTGGGTGTCCGGTGAATTTAACTTACTTGAGCCTTTCCCTTGCAGGCGCATATCTTTTTCCAATGGAGACACTGCTTTTGGTAAATAGCCTGTAGGCAAATCTGGCTTTAACTTTATCTGCCTTTTAGTAAAGATAATTTCCAAAGTTATAGCACTTACTGTGCATGCATACTCTCTGGTGACAGAAGCAGCCTGGAAACTTATGGAATATATAATAAATAACAAAAAATTTAATGAAAATGGTTTTCCAGTTTCAAGGTTTATTGTCCTTTCCAAAGAACCCATGCAGAGTAAACAGATGTTAGTGGTATATATGGAAATCTCCATGGCTAAATAAAAGCTGAGTAAGATAGAAATTCATAGACAATGTGATGTTTTATGCATGAGGCTCTACAACCAAGTGGTACCATTAACTATAGTTCTGCAAATCATATAAATCCCCAGTGCATCTTTCATCTTTGCAAAACATGCCTTGGGGAAATAATTCTCTTTTTCAGAAAAGAGGAAAAAAAAAGGGGGGGGGGGATCTAAATGTATTTTCCATCACATTTGTAGTAGCAATATAATTTAGCTTACCCATCCAAGACTGCCTACATTTCTGCAAAAGGTCTACATAAAAAGATTTGTGCAAGAAATTTGAGAAACATGCACTAAATGTCAACCTGCGATAAGCTTGGGTCTGACAAGAGCAGGAACAGATGGTATGACCATTACACTGGAGGTGTAAAATAGGATTTTATTTTCTTTGTAAGGTTTCTCGGTTTCATATTTGGCACCAGAGGAATGTAGGAGTAAATGCAACACTTTTTATTTTGTTATTCCAGTGATTTTACTACAGCACAAAAGCCAGACCATGACCCATTAGTGGGATACACATATGAGAGAGTAGAACAGAGCATCTCAAAACATTCTCTGATACATCATCACCCTTTCCATTAGCAAAGCTATAAGAGGGTCAGATTTGCAGCCTCCCCCACCCTACCCGATACATAGGTCATACCTCTGCCATATTATGGGTGATTCATATAGAATCTATGGGTGCCCTTTATTCACACAATTTCTATTCAATTGATTTAGGTTAAAATCATGAGTGAGGCGGCAACATCCTGGCTAAGCTGTGGGAAATGGATTTAACATAACATGTGAAAGGGTATTCACTGGATTTATTCATCTTCCGTGGCATGCCTTGTTAACTCCAGTGGTATTAGGCTTCCAGCAGAAACTAACTCATTAGTATGGGGGGGGCCTCATTAAAGAATTCGGAAACTGTAATCCTCCTGTCAATAGTTTTACTGCTCGTATCTCACCACATACTGCTGCTGTCCCACAGCTCGTAGTTTGAGAGGATGGGAAGGAACCTGAGGGATGACAGCATATCAAATTACCCTCAAAACAAAACCGTACTCCTTAACCCAGATCACACCTGTTAAGACCTTCAGTGGTTATGGTGCTGAGGTCTTCTATTCCTTTCCCAATAGCAGAGTATAAGTTATTATAACTGCAGTTAGGGTGTAGAGGAATAGGGTAGATGGATGCAGCTTCCAAGACGATACTCCCCAGCAAGTATAATATTTCCCAAGCTTGAGCCTAGACTTCATGAAGGGCGTAACAGGAATGAGCTTTATTGACGCCACACTGCTTTTATGGAAATCCTCCTGCAAGGGGACCTCCCACAGTAAACAAAAGGAACAACCAATCATCTTACAGATTAACAGTAAAACACTCCTTCTCTCTGCCTGGGAGATTCTGAGATAAGTTAAGGAACAACCCAATTATCTCCAGGCAGAGAGCATACAATTTACCCAAAACTTAGAACGCCCATTTACCCACAAGGTATCCCCTCAAATTACATGTCCCCTGATAGCCCCGATCTGGGAGACATATTCAAATTTCACCCAGATCGGTTCAGGGGTTCTCAAAAAGTGTGGAAGTCTTAGTTTACCGACTGCACACGAGGCTCCTGCCCAAAACAGTTCCACAAATTCAGTGTGTGTAGTCGGTCAATTCAGAAAATGGCATAAAAACAAATAAAGACACAAATGGAGCCTCCTGGCTCATAGGAGCGATTGCTTCCCTTGTTCGTATGAAGCAAACTACCAAATGGCGCTTACCTAGCTGTTCGGCAACAAAAGGAAGCAGGCGTTCGTATGTTTCAGCGGTGGTTCGGGAAGTCGAGTGTCCGATTTTAGTTCCAGACACTCGATGACCAAGTCCCGCCGCCTCCTTTCGTGCAAACAAGATGGCCGCCGTTTTCTGTTCCACGTGGCATTTGGCTACACGAACAGCGGCCGCCCAGAGTGCGCTAAGTAGACGGTTCTCCTTTGAAGTTAATGAGCCAGGAGGGTGGTCGGTGTTCGGTAGTTTTAAACTACCGAACCAATAAATCCGAAATAAACAAAATATCGCAGAAATTCACGAATTAACAAGAAAATGCCGAAAATAAGTATTTTCTTCACAACACCACACACAAGATATGCCTCTCTCCCCTCTGTAAGGTGACCTCACCCACTTTTCCATTGTTCTTTCCCCTCAGTGCTACAATCGATGTCTATAATTTTGAGCCAACCATACTGTGTGTGTATATACACATACATACACACACACACACAAAGTATGGTTGGCTCAAAATTATAAACATCAATTGTAGCAGTGAGGGGAGAAAAAAAAAGCTTAAGTTAAATGAGATAGATATAGAGATAGATATAGAGATAGAGATAGAGATAGATATAGAGATAGATATAGAGATAGAGATAGAGATAGAGATAGAGATAGAGATAGATATAGAGATAGATATAGAGATAGATATAGAGATAGATATAGAGATAGATATAGAGATAGATATAGAGATAGATATAGAGATATATCTATCCTCACATTTACCTTTTAAGCTATTTTTCAATATTGTCTCCCCAATGTATAATTTTTTATTAGGCTTAGGCATTTTACAAAGAAACAGATGAAACCAAGCCACTCTGCTTACAGCACTAATGGATTTTAGTTCACAGATAACTTTATCAAAGCAGCTGTCAGAGATAACGAATTCTAAAGTAAAACAAATCAGTTACCAGAAGTAACAATAGTTAATATAAGAGCTCATGCTGTGTGATTTATGTCAAGTATTCTAGCTCTTCCTTATGGCCTTTGCTACAAAGGCATGACAACTACAAGAGTAAAATTATCTCCTCTTAGGACAGCAAACGGTTAAAATACCCAAATGATCTGCATGGTGTAAATCCAGTAAGGCTAACCTCCCCCTGTAAAAGCGGAAACAGTGAAATTATACATGTAAAAACAAGTTTAGTCTACTTTTCACATATGCATGGAGAATGGCATACTAAGCATGAATCCTAGCCATGTTTTTACAATATGTTAATTAGCATTTAATCTGATAGGGATGATAAATTGTGGTAAAAGAGCACCAAACAACATTTTATCTAAAAATATCAGTGTCAGATATAATGTACAAAACCAGAAAAATTTACATTTTTTTCAAAATAAGCAATCTTTGTCTAAATTAGGCAATTTGTTTCACAACTTATTACAGGTCGACCACAAAAACTATGCACGGCACAAGTGATAACCAGAAATAATGTACACAAGTTATAGGAAGAAGGTTTATGCATCTGGGGGAAAAGAAAAAAAGTCATCAATGTCATGTCCAAAGAATCCGTGTACCTTCATCACTTTAGCATTTTTGGCCTAAAAATTAATGAGGACTTCCAGGCAACTCACAGATTAAATGTATCACCATAACAACTACAGTTCACAGGAGTGCCCTGCCATTCTCCCAGTGTAATTTGTCAAAACGTTTTAGAATAGTTTGACAACTTACCGGTGTCCCACAATTGCACTCTGGAGACAAAGGGAGTGTGGTGTCCCTTGTTCGATCACATGTAGGAGAGGCTGGGCGTCTTCAATGAGCATGACCCTACTTAGCTGGGTGGAGATAACTGGGTTCTCCTGCAAGGACAATCAAGAAGCAACCTGTGCAAGTTGGCACCTGGCAAACTTAGATAAGTTGTCAAACTACTCTCTAAAAATGGTTTGTCAAATTACCCTAGGAATGTGTTTATGTCACCATTACCACTACAGCTGTAGCTTTAAATTACTAAATGGTGAATTAAAAACGGGGTTGCAAGATCTAGGCCAAACAGTTGTCTCAGGGAGGGAGAGGGAATTGCCAAACCAACTAGCATCACAGTTTGGCTAACGGATAATGTAACTGGAGTTTTCAAATTTAGTTATAAAATCGCTGTTTAAAAAAGAGATTCTCTAGTGCCAGGAAAACAAACCCGTTTTCCTGGCACTAGAGAATCCTGGAGTGCCCCCCTCCCACGTCGCTGAAGGTGTTAAAACCCCTTCAGACAGACACTTGCCTGAATCCAGCGCCAATTTCCCTTGGCGCTGGGTCAGGCTCCGCCCACGCTCCTCCCCCGCCGAGACTTAATGCGAATGCATGGCAATGGGCGTGCGCGTGCATTAGACCTCCCCATAGGAAAGCATTATTCAATGCTTTCCTATGGAGATTCCGGCGACTTTGGAGGTACTCATGCATAGCGTGAGGACGTCCAGCGTCGTTTAGACAACCAAAAGTCGTATAAGAAGACGGAAGTCCCTCTGGTGGCTGTCTGCTAGACAGCCACCAGAGGAGGACTTAATCCTGCAAAGTAATTATTGCTGTTTATAAAAACTGCAATAATTACACTTGCAGGGTTAAGGGTGATGGGAGTTGGCAACCAGACCACTTCAATGAGCTGAAGTGGTCTGGGTGCCTACAGTGTCCCTTCAATGAATAAACCCCAAAATATGCATATTCTACTTATCAAATCATAGTTATAACTAATTAATGCATATTGTTGGCGGCACATATATGTTTCTTATAAAAACAGCAGATAAAATGTGCTGGACGATCTAAAATTTGGCAAGTAACAGACTTAATATAATTTACATAGAAACGGGTAATTCAAAAGTCAAATGAACAGATTGTGTATTGGCATCTGGACACTGTAAGCTTGATATTAATACTTTACATTGGAACATATTTAAAGGGTTACTGCAAACACCATGACCACTTACGTAATTTGAGGTGGTCATGGAGCCTGTTGCCTGTATGTGAAGTGTGTCGCTATGAAATGTTTCACATACAGAGTTTAACCAAGGGGTGCACAAAAGGTAGATCCCCAAATATATCAAAACTACGACTTCTATGATGCTTTGCCACTCTAAAAGCAGGCAAAGCATTATAGTTCTAAAACATCTGGGGATCTACCTCTTGGGCACCCCAACTACTGATGCAAAATAATAATTTCACATTTACATACGTAGAGTTATTTTATTTAGTTTGGGGATATAGATTTCTAAAGACCATGTCCAAATAAGAAACATCTGTATTGAATTACGAAGATTTGGGCGCTTACAACTTTCCTGGAAACTCAATCCAGTTCTTTTGGTAAGCGAGATGCTGCACTGCCAGAAACCAATCTAAGGCAGATATCCATGCTTTGTATGGCCTTGCATGGCATTTACACTGTGTGCTCTAGTGGTTATGAAATCCAAGCAATTACCCCCAGAGGCAGAATTGGCAGCCTGTATAAAAAAAAGAGGACAGGAGTATGGGAAAAAACAGTCTTGACAGGATCATGGGGTGTGAGCAATGAGCAGCCAGATAATGTGAATGGTAGACAAGCTTGGATAGACAAGAGATCGTCTTAACTATTAGAGTTAATTCGCTAAACACTAAAGTAATGAACTGAAAAACAAATTGCAAAATGCAGACTAAAACAATCAATATATAAACAGTATCCAATTCCTCTATACGCATAGCTTATTCAGTTTTAAATTCTCTAGAATTTGGTGTTTGGTTAACAAAACCTCCAAGGTATGGGGGTATTAAAAACAAAAATGTGATTTACCTTTTTAGGCCAAAATAGCTGCATTGGAAAGATTCTCCAATTCAGTCATTTATTGAAACTTGGCTATTTTGCCATCAAATACAGCCTGTCATTTTTTAAAACTTTTATTTAATATATTAAACACCGCAACAAAAGTCAATAAACAAAAAAGTACACATACTGCAAAATGCAACAAAGAAAACAGGTGCTGTTCTGTATCAATGTGCTAAGAAAGTCGTAATCACAATGGAAACCAAAAAGGATGTTTTGTTTCTTAAATGTAGTGCTTTACCTTAAATAGCCATTTTTGGCTTGATAAAGCTTTCTCAAACAGCACACTTACTCGCTCTTAGCTGATAATAAATCGTTTCACGGTACATATGTTTTATATAAAGTATGCCAAGGATAAGATTTGGAAGCTGTTAAAGTCACAGTTGTGCTATCCTGACAAATAAATGATTAGTTGTAATTAAGATTGGAGTGGTTTACAAAAATGAGATTTACGGTCATGATAGATAGACAGACAGATAGATATTCAAAAGTAAAAGCCCATCAATGACATCTGCAGAACTGCCCCTTAATCTACTGGCAGGTCACTAGGGAAGGACTGACCTAACCCAGATATGCTGGGGGTAATAAAGACAATAGCCACTGTCTCTCCCATTCTCAGTAAACACATTATACACAGTAGCAGCACTAGGAAAGTGACTGAACGGGATACATTATGCAGTGGATATTATTTAACCCTTTAGATGGGTGCCCAGCTACAAGGAGAGGGTTTATGGGAATAATTTAACTCTTACAGCAGCTATAGACATTCAGCACAAATGCCAATTCTGACAGAAATGACACCAGGAAGCTCTCAGACTCAGAGGAGTCATTGTAAGCCTTCTAACATTGTAAGATGGTTAATGGCCACCCCCCATAAAGCTGATGGACTCACCGTGGGTGAAGGATGGAGTCACACGTGCAGTGAGCTTGCCATGGCAGGATCGCACACACAGGCCGGAGCGAAGCTCTATCTCCCTCTCTGCCTCACAATAGGCACCGGTTGCTCAATAGGTACAAGAAGTTTTGGTTTTTTTCCTTCCCAGAAATGACGTCTCCTCTGTGCTCCCTCCTCCCCACCCCAACCTGAGATTTGTTTCAGGAACAACAAAGGACGTGCTGCTCGGTGTGTCTGCGCTATTGCTCTTTACCCTGGCCGGCTTTGGGTTTAGTTTCTAATTGTTTCTCTTTGGCTCTGTTTGTCCCTCTGCATGATCCAACCCCCCGAAACCTGGGCTCACTCAGATACAAAGTATCAGCCTGACCTGCAGGGGGGGGAGACACTGGCAGGGAGAGGGTGTGGGTGGGGGGAACACTGAGATCTGCTGGGGGGCTTCTACAAAGCAGACTCTCTGCTCAGCCTCACCAGTAGGAGCTACAGCCGCTTCTCATACTCATATATATGTGATATGTGTGATGTAGGAGGAAGGGAGGAGCATGGCCTCTGCCTTACCACCAGGCCTGGGTCTGCTGCTCCCCCTGCTGCTGCCTTCCTCTAGGAAACTTTTTTTTTTGGCAGGATATGCATTGCTGGGATTGATCACATCCTTTATTATTACACTCCCTATCCAAGGGAAGTACATGACACTGTCAGGTTAATCCAGAAAAGGAGATAAGCAACAAACATGTATACACAAGGTTCTACTCACCTTTCTTACAGATAGTATATTTATTATATAATCTTCTCTTGTAAAAACATGTTAATACGTCTTTAATATAGAGAAATATGCCATTATGTCTGTTTATTTGATATACTTTATCTGTTATTAGTATGTTATGAAATATATATGGTGTTTGTGTATGTATATATATATATATAATAAAATTGTGGCTTATTTGTGGTATGCATATTGCAAATTGTATTTTTATTTGTAACCATTACAGTGCTGTGTGTTCCATTTGATCAAGAAGTGCTTAAAGAGGTTTTGCATATCTGTAAAAAAAAATTGGTTACTTTTCAAATACCATGTTTTGTAAAAAAAAAAAAAAATAATCTCATGCGTACCCAGTGGTGGATTCATAGCCTAGCCTCGAGAGGTGAAATAGATTATTTTAAAGGATTTCTCCAAATCTTTATTCTCATGGATGTCATTTTATTTATAGTGCCCTATTGGGCACTAGTTAATAGGTAACCCACCCCTTTATTTCTATAATTATCGACAATGCTATGAAATAATAATAATGCTATAAATTATAATAATCGATAATGCATTTGATTGGACTGTTTCTCAGCTCAGAGCGAATGCGCACATGGATTGCAGTGAGTGTGGGGAGCATACAGGAAGGCAATAATTAAGACAGAAAAGGAATAAACGGAGAGTTGGAACATGGAACCTTCCCCAAGGGAGAAGCTTATTACATCCGTTGTCAGTGTGCACTAGTGACAGACATGATTTTTGCACATGATATTAGGCAGCCCGAAACAAAGTTGCAGATTTCTTTGTAAGTGCAGCGTTTCAAGAAGAAACCTGTATTGATTCAATGCATGTATATGAGGAGATGCTGATTGGCCAACACAGCGTTTGGCTCCTAAGGGAAAGTATTGGATTGGATGAGATAATCCATTCTGATGATGTCAGCCAAGGAGGCAAACACTGACACACATACAGATGTACAGACACACATGAAGATACACAACACTGACACACATACAAATACAGGCACTGACACACATGCGGATGCACAGACACGCAGATACAAACACACAATCACACAGATACAAACACTAACAGACATACAGTTACACATACACACATGCACACGTACAGACACACAGGTAAAAATGACACACTCATGAAGATATACAGATACAGACACACATTTACACAACGTGACACACATGCAGTTGCACAGAAACACTGATACACACACTGAAACACACACACAGCTTCTGTTGGCTGGGACTGTTGGGAGTTGCAGGCTTGCTCCTCTTCCAGTCTACCCCTCCCATGCGGCAGAGTCTTTTTGGCTCTCACTACCTCCCAGTTCTCCATGCAGATTAGAAGGGGCTCATTGCACATGTCCATCGGGTGTCCCTAAGTGCATGGGCTACCCGATGGAACCCCAGCCTGCGGTTCCCAGCCCGTGTGAACCTCCGCCATTAGCACATTTGTTTCCACGTAATCCCGGGAGAACTAGATTGTTCCCTTAGGGGTACGTGTACCACGGGATGGGAACACCTGCTCTAAATAAACACATAAAGCATCTTATGTGCACCTTGATGTGCCTTATATGTGAAGAGTTTGTTCTCATTTTATAAAAAGTACAGATCTCAATAGAAATTGGCACTTTTATAAATTAACCTAGTTAGGTCCCCCTGGCTGTCAATCAGACAAATAGACCTATTATTTGCTGGTAGTTTCACTCAGTGGAGCTAGACCTCAAAGGCAGGCAGGTGCCTAGATCCCTTGGCTTTCTTCTCATCAAACTGCATTGGAAAGTCTGCAATTGGACAGCACAGGAAGTCTGGACTGGGAAAGTAGGAGAGAACTTGCAAAACTTCGACATGAGATCTGCAGCATCTGCCGGTAGTTTTTAGATATATGCCAAATGATTTTTTTTTTTATTAAATGCATGCATCTTTTTGTTGGGAAACAGTTGTTTTTTCTTCTTCTTTTTGGGCATTGGACTGGCCTTTTAAATACGTTGGGCATTGAAGATACTCTTAAACTCACTGTACTGGAACTGTAACAAGAGAGGAACTATCCAATAAGGCTGAATGACCATGCCCCTTATAATATGGAGCCATCTGGCCGTTTATGTGACTCATTTTCTTGGAAAATTTTAGCTCTGAAAACTGAGCAGCTATTTAGATTGCAAAGAGAAGAACAATTAGTCATAGTTCATAAACTTGCAAGCGAAGGTCTACCAATGACTGTTCTGAAATCATTTTCTACAGTGTCACAATGAAGTCTGTACATCAATAGGTTATTTATTTAAAAAAATATTTTAAAATATATTTTGATAATTATAGAGCAGTGGGGAAACGTAAGTTGATTTATTTTTTTAGTAATTTGTCATGTTCACATTAATAGGAACTGGGATACAAATATCATATACCAACTATTACAGAATAGAGATGTAAAGCCATCACTTAAAAACAGATCCTACATCACAAGAGTCAATAACATACATATCTGTTTATGTTAGAGCAAGTCATTTACCTGATTTTTTTTTTCAATCCACTCTGATCATTTTTTATATGGTGTACGAGCTTGCCAGATACCTTAGCACTTGCTGATCAGTTTTACTAGAACCCAGAGTTTAATCCTGGAGCAGTACCTAAAATTGTACTGGAAAACAGGAGCAGAAAGGGTAGAATGTGGAGTAAGACTAACTAATCTGTTAGATCCTACCTAGTCTCTACCATCCTACTCTGCTACACACCTTCCAGCTATTCCAATCTATCCAGCTCCTGTTTTACTGCATGTGTCCCATCTATCTCTGCCATACTTGGTGAGTGTTTTAGCCATCAGCAAAGTGTTCCTCAAATGTCCAAGCCGGAACATTTAGGCAACACTGGCCGTTAAAGGAACACTACAAGGTTTAGCTCATTTGCTGAGTGTTGAGCTGATTTTCTTGAAATGAAACACTTAGCCCAGGTATGATAATTGAAGGTCCTTGTGGCACTTGATGAACCCAACATAAGGTGTCAAACAGGTCCTTTAAAGGGACACTCAAGACAAATAAGGCACATGGAAGTGCTTTATGTAGGTCTAGATCATGTCAATTTATTTATTTTTAACAGTAAATTAAAGTGTAGATTTCAGTAGAAATTGTCACTTTTATAATTGGGGCAGAAACACGCGTCTGGTTTTCAATCAGAAGTGGCATGTGTGTTAACTTAAGCTAGAGCTCGACTGCATTCCTTCTTTACGTTAAGCTGTACTATTGTAACCTTTGTGCTCATAGCTCCATCACAGAAAGTTCTCAGTGAAAAGCCTTTGACAAGTCAGAATTTCAGTCTGTGCAAGGGGTAAAGGGGAGGGTTTAAAAAGGCTGCAGACAGCAGCTCTGTAGCTTTTGCAAGCTGTTTTTTTATATAGTCCCAAAGAAAGATTGTAGGAAATGAGTTTTCTTTGTGGTCATGTCTGCTAAATAGTTAAATTAGTGGAATGTTACTTTAAGTTGAAAACGTCTCTGACATCCACCCTACTCTTGCGTAGATGTTCCAAGAAAACAACATGATTGTAAATGGGTTTTATTTTCCTCCCTTGTTACTGATTACAGCATAAGTAATCAACCTGGTCCCTACTGGTTTGGGATTTCAGGTGGGCGGTGGTGGGTTCTGCAGAAAACGCCCAGTGGACCTCAATGGCCATGGACCAAGGCCAACAGGTCTCCTTTTATCTCCCCTGCCGGCTTATGCAGAGCCAGCCTTTCCCATGCAAAGATCTCCCTCATCAGCCCGCTGGCACTTAGTTCCAGCAGAGGGAAGGAAGAGCCTGGGGAGCTCTGTTCCTCCTGAGAGCAAGCTGGTTGGAGCGTTACCATGGCAATGCTCCGATACAGTGCTGTGCTCACAGGAGAACAGGGGAGTCAGCCTGCAGCCAGAGGAGCTGCAGGCTAAAGTGAACATGCCACCATTGGACCACCAGGGCTTGCAGCATTATGTCCCTGCTCCATGGTAAAAAGTAAGAAGAAGGGAGGGGGACACATTAAGATAGATTTTCACATCTCACCCACCTACACACAGCATAGACTCTATGCATCCTTCACACACAAACACACAGACTGCCCCCCACACAGACATTTTTACCATCAACAAAGTACAAAAGTGGGTGGTATATATTAAAAGGTTGACTACCCCTTGATTACAGCATCCATATAGGAAAGCACTCATGACAGTTTGTAAGCTGTACATTTTCCATATTTTTATGTTTTTTGTGTTTATTTTTGAATAGCAGGCAACCTGGGTATTTCACTTGTAATGCTGTTTTTAGTTTTTGTCTTCAGTGCTTGAGTAAACATACAAAATTACAAATATCCTAATTAAAATCAACAAATTTAGGAAATGTCCCATGCTTATTTTAAAAGAAGTTGGAATAATTGCAGGGCATAATGAATATTTAAACTTGCATTTTTATTTTATCTTTTGCATCATTAAATTAATACTAATGTGTCAGTAATACAAACTTGTATTCCTAATGCTGTGGTGTTCTAGTAAGTCTCTAGATCATGGGTCGTCAACCTGGTCCCTACCGCCCACTAGTGGGCGTTTCAGGATTCCAGGTGGGCGGTAGGGATTTTCAATTTTTTTTTTTATAAATTGGGCAGGCGGGCGGGCGCGAGCCGGCGGTACCGCTGTGACTGGGTACCGCCATCACCACTTGCGGCCCCGGCGGTTTGCATATGGAGGGGTCCATCGGGTGGCCCATGCTGTCAGGGCCACCCGATGGATGTGGATTGTGAGGGGGCCCGGTCAGCGCTGGGCGCTTTAACAGCGCGACCGGGCCCCCTGTGATGACATCAAATCTGCTGGGAGGAAGTGATTCCCCGGTCACTCCTCCCAGCATACAGAGAGCCGCGCGGGAGGAAGGAGGAGGAGGGAGTCAGAGTGGGAACTCTGACTCCCATGCACCTGAGCCACCACTGGACCCCAGGGAAAGTCACCCTCCTGCACCTTAAAGGTAGGAAACAGGAGGGTGACTTAAATATAATGTGTGTTTGTTTGTGTATGTGTCTTTGTATGTATGTCTTGTGTGTGTCTGTATGTATGTCTTGTGTGTGTCTGTATGTATGTCTTGTGTGTGTCTGTATGTATGTCTTGTGTGTGTCTTATGTAAGTGTCTTGTGTGTGTATGTCTGTATACATGTGTCTTGTCTTTGTATGTATGTCTTGTGTGTGTCTTATGTGTGTGTGTATGTCTGTATATATGTGTGTCTTGTCTTTGTATGTATGTCTTGTGTGTGTCTTATGTATGTGTCTTGTGTGTATGTCTGTATACATGTGTCTTGTGTTTGTATGTATGTCTTGTGTGTGTGTCTGTATGTGTGTCTTATGTATGTGTCTTGTGTGTATGTCTGTATACATGTGTCTTGTGTTTGTATGTATGTCTTGTGTGTGTGTCTGTATGTGTGTCTTATGTATGTATGTCTGTATACATGTGTCTTGTGTTTGTATGTATGTCTTGTGTGTGTGTCTGTATGTGTGTCTTATGTATGTGTCGTGTGTGTGTGTGTATGTCTGTATACATGTGTCTTGTCTTTGTATGTATGTCTTGTGTGTGTGTCTGTATGTGTGTCTTATGTATGTGTCTTGTGTCTTGTGTTTGTATGTATGTCTTGTGTGTGTCTGTATGTGTGTCTTATGTATGTATGTCTGTATACATGTGTCTTGTGTTTGTATGTATGTCTTGTGTGTGTGTCTGTATGTGTGTCTTATGTATGTGTCGTGTGTGTGTGTGTATGTCTGTATACATGTGTCTTGTCTTTGTATGTATGTCTTGTGTGTGTGTCTGTATGTGTGTCTTATGTATGTGTCTTGTGTGTATGTCTGTATACATGTGTCTTGTGTTTGTATGTATGTCTTGTGTGTGTGTCTGTATGTGTGTCTTATGTATGTGTCTTGTGTGTATGTCTGTATACATGTGTCTTGTGTTTGTATGTATGTCTTGTGTGTGTGTCTTATGTATGTGTCGTGTGTGTGTGTGTGTGTATGTCTGTATACATGTGTCTTGTCTTTGTGTGTGTGTCTTGTGTGTGTCTTTGTATGTATGTCTTTGTGTGTGTGTGTCTTTGTATGTATGTCTTTGTGTGTGTGTGTCTTTGTATGTATGTCTTTGTATGTGTCGTGTGTGTGTGTCTGTCTGTATATATGTGTGTATGTATGTGTCGTGTGTGTGTCTGTCTGTATATATGTGTGTATGTATGTGTGTCTGTTTCTTGTGTCTGTCTGTATGTGTATGTGTCTTTGTATGTATGTCTTTGTGTGTGTGTGTGTGTGCCTGTCTGTCTGTATGTCTGTATGTGTGTCTGTATGTCTGTATGTATGTGTGCCAGTCTGTTATAGTGGGATACCTAGCTCAGCCTTCCTACTGGGCATTGCTATAAGGAAGGTTAAAAAAAGGGGGGAAAAAAGGTGGGGAGGGGAATTGAGGAGGGAGAAGAGGGGAGCTGACGCACAGATGAGAAATCATATTATGCGCAAACAGAGAAGTCGTCTGAATATCACCGAAAGAGGAGACCTTCGTTTGTTCCTTACAACCTCAAGGATCTCATTAATCACTAGTAAAGGTAATTTCAATTTACTTTATTGTTTTCTCATTAAACTTTTTATAAAGTTAAAAACATTATAAACATGCATTAATTGCAAATAAAAAGATAAATGTACGTACATTTATTTTTTTTAAAACACCCTCCTTTCGAAAAAAATATTCCGCACTTGCGCGAAAACTGGTGGGCGGTAAGGAAATTTTTTCAACCAAAAAGATGCATTAGTGGGCGGTAGTTAGAAAAAGGTTGACTACCACTGCTCTAGATGTTTGCTTCCCCAGAAGGAATTACAAAAATAGATTTACACCGCTTTCTTCTCCCTGGCTCAGCAGTTACTGTGCATCAGCCCTGGTTCCCCAACTGATATCCCCAATCCTCATGATCTCAGCCAATTCAATGGGTTGAACAACAATACATTTTTGAGACAAACCAAAGAATTCCATCTGGTGCAGTGTTTGCCAAAATAAGCTAACTTTCCTTTGTTTCAAAATTGCCACTGTGTTGTTTATATTTCCATGTGTACAGGGCTCGAGTCCTGCAGGAACGCGTGGGAACGGCATTCCTGCACTTTTTCCACAACAGGAACGCCATTCCCGTTAGTGGTCCTGCAGGACTTCTTTGCCCAAGAGGCAAACAAGGCATTTGCCTTGTTAGCCTTGAGGCAGGCGGCCGGTTGAAGTCCAGGCGGGCAGCAAGGGAGTGCGGGTGTATATCTGTCAGTGTGTCTGTCTGTCAGTGAATCTTCACCCCCCCCCCCGTCATCCATGTATGATTTAATGTTTGTGTTGTCTGTGTATGTGATAGTAGGTGTGATGACTGTGTATGCTATGTGTTGGCTGTGTGTGATAATTGTAATGGGTGTATTAACAGTGTGTGATATGCGTGTATTGGTTGTATGTGATATTTGTGTTGGGTTTATTGGCTGTGTGTGATGATTATTTAATTCAGACATGCATTTAAGCCTGTGTGTGAATGCAGGTGTATATTTTTGCAGAGTTATGTGCACACAGTCAGATGCACACAGTTATACATATACACTGTCAAATCCACCACATGCACACAGTCGCAGGCAGATAGTCACTTACACAGGATCGGGCAGAAACACTCAGGTACAAGCAGTAACACACATACTCAGTTACAGGTAGAAAACACATTTACACACAATTACAGGCAGACAGCCACACACACACACACACAGAGTCAGACGGCCATACACACACAGGAAGACATCCACACACACAGAGGCAGGCAGTCTCACACACACAGGCAGACAGCCAAACAAACAAACACAGGCAGTTTCTCACACACACACACACAGTTATACATACACACAGACACACAGGCAGACAGTCATACACACAGACACACACAGGCAGACAGTCATACACACAGACTTCCTTCCTGCTTCCCCTGCAGCAGTTATCCAGCATTTTTAGCCCCCGCCGCACGGTGAGCTCCGCCCAGGGCCGGCCTTAGGGGTGTGCGAGCTGTGCGGCCGCACAGGGCGCCATGGTGCAGGGGGCGCCCTGCGGCCGCATAGCTCACACGGCATGTCTGTTAGCCGCAATGCTAACAAGACATTTGCCTTGGGCGGCATTTTCCAGGGGGCGGCAAAAAAAAGCCACCCCCAAATGCCCAAGGCAAATGTCTTGTTAGCCTTGCGGCTAACAGACATGCCTGGCTGCTGGGCGGTCGGGCGGCGCTGGCGGGCGGCTGGCGAGGGAGCACTTCCTCTGAGCTGTATGCTCAGCTCCCTCGCGCGCCGCAGAGTGAGGCTGGGAGCCGGAATATGACGTCATATTCCGGCTCCCAGCCTCACTCTGCGGCGCGCGAGGGAGCTGAGCATACAGCTCAGAGGAAGTTCTCCCTCGCCAGCCGCCCGCCAGCGCCGCCCGACCGCCCAGCAGCCACTGGACAACCAGGGAGGAAGAGACCCCCCCCAGCATTCCCAAAGGTAAGGAGGCTGGGGGGGGGTCTAAATAAATGTTAAAAAATTTGTTAATGTGGGTGAGTGTGTGTGTCTGTTAGTGTGTGTGTGTGTGTGTGTATGTTAGTGTGTGTCTGTTAGTGTGTGTGTGAGTCTGTTAGTGTGTGTGTGTATGTTAGTGTGTGTCTGTTAGTGTGTGTCTGTGTCTGTTAGTGTGTGTCTGTGAGTGTGTTTGTCTGTTAGTGAGTGTGTGTGTGGCTGTCTGCCTGTGTGTGTCTGTTTGGCTGTGTGTGTGTGTGTGAGACTGTCTGCGCGCGTGTGTGTGTGTGTGACTGTCTGCGCGTGTGTGTGTGACAGGGTGTGTGGGAAGGGGTAAGGAGTGGGGGAGGGGGGACGGGAAGGGGGGACGCTGTGAAGATTTTTTGCACAGGGCGCCCAAATGCCTAAGGCCGGCCCTGGCTCCGCCCTGCCGCAATTTTTATTTTTTAATTACGGCCGGCCATGTGTGAGCAGTGTCGGCCGCAGATTGCCCCCTGCTTCATGGCGCCCTGTGCGGTCGCACAGCTCCTAGATGTGTAGATTAAGAACTACATTTTAAATTCTGGACATACCAGAAATGTATTGTAAATTTCTCATTATATTGGTAGTCACAGATTTGGAAGCATGATCATTTCAAATTGAAATGTGATGTTTAATCCTGGGTCCACATCTTCTTTATCTCCAGAGATAAGGCTGTTATAAAAGTGTTATAAAAGCCAATAAAATGTTTTTGTATGGCAGTTAGGAGGAGAGAAAACATTGGTTTTCGAGTGAATTTGTTAGAGAATATGGTAAAATGTAGGTGGAGGAATGATGGAGGTATAGTGGATCTGTTTGGTCTTGGCCCTGTAACCAGTGGGATTGTCGATGACATCTAATTTGAGGTGTTCACTTTGCCTTTGAGCATCGCTCACATGCATTTTTATAAGCACACACACACACACACACACACATTATATATATATATATATATGTGCTTATAAAAAAAGCATTTGTGAGCTCTCTCTCTCTCTCTCTCTCTCTATATATATATATATATATATATATATATATATATATATATATATATAAATAAAATTTTAACTGGGATTTTAAGAAACTCAATCGCTAGCAGGATTTATTGTGCCTTTAAGGGATGCCACATTAGTCAATTGTAATTATCAGTGCATGGTTTCTGCTAACTCTCACTGCTGATGTTGACTCTGGAACAACTTGTTTCCTGCTGTCTGCTGAACTTCCAGAGCACCCAGCTCAAACGCTGCAAACAGGCTCACGTGTCAGCAGCTTGGAATTATGCATTACAGGGCTATACTTTGATACCAAGTTAGCAAAAACATATAGTGCAGTGAAGGGTCTAATGTGTATATAGTTTGACAGTACACAGATTATTGGTAGATGGTTCTCTGGAATTCCTGGCCCCTTAACCATGTTCCTCTAACTCAGGGGCCGTCAACCTGGTCCCTACCGCCCACTAGTGGGCGTTTCAGGATTCCAGGTGGGCGGTAGTGGGTTATATGGCACAAGCAGAATTCCCCCTCCATCCAGAGAGGTGAACGCTCTATTCATGTCTCGCCAACTCAGTTGGCAGGAAGTACGGGCGTGCAGATGCGAGTACATGCGTGCGCGCGCGCGCGCATGTGTCCAAGTATGAGTGCCTGCACGCGCAAACGAGTGTACTTGTAAAAAAGGAGAAAGAAGTAGCAGAGCACTTGTAAAAAAGGAGAATAAAGGAGCAGAATACTTGTAAAATAGGAGAAAAAAGGAGCAGAGTACTAGTAAAAAAAAAAAAGGAGAAAGAATGAAAATAAAAAATATAGGAAGGAGAGAATTGTTGTTGGCTAACAATAATAAGTGGGCTACCTAGCTCAGCCTTCCTGCTGAGCATTGCTATAAGGAAGGTAAAAGGACTAAAAGAGGAAGAAAAAAATTGAAAAATTGAGAAGGGGAACTGATGCACAGATGAGAAAGCAGGGACAGGCATTTGCATAGTGTGTAGAGTGGCTCATGTTTTGGCAAGCTAAGTTTTGTTTACTTATAAAATAAAAGAAAGAAGGAAAGGAAGGAGAGAATACAGAGAATTAATCACTAGTTAAAGGTAATTTCAATTTACTTTGTTTTCTCATTAAATTTTATAAAGTTAAAAACATTATATACATGCATAACGTACAAATAAAAAGATACATTTAAGTACTTTTTTTTTAAACACCCTCCTTTCTAAAAAATATTCTGCACTTGCGCACATTTTTTTTTCCGAAAACTGGTGGGCGGTAAGGAAATTTTTCCATCAAGAAAGATGCATTAGTGGGCGGTAGGTATAAAAAGGTTGACTACCTCTGCTCTAACTAAATAGTAACATGTAAATCTATCATGTACACTTATATAGCATGGGATATTATCATGTACACTTACTTTGCATGATGTATCATGTTTATTTATATATATATTATGAAATCTAGAATGCCTGATAAAAGAAACACACATACTGCACATACATTTTCTTTTAGGCTGTTTATGTTCACTTACACTTTTAACCTTTCTCATAAGATCAGGTAAAATGAGGTTTGTTGTTCAATGTAATTTGACATAAGCAAATCAACGTGACTTGGTCTTACACCACTATCCACTCATTCATAAAAAAAAAATAAAAAAATAAATGTAAGACTGAAACCACTGTGCTTCTACAATAACGAGTTTAGTCTATGCCATTTCCTGAGGGCTGATGGTTATGACACGATTCTAAACAAAAAACCATCTCTTGAACCTCTCAATTTAAGTACTATCCCATATCTCCATTCCCATTTCCTTCAAAGGTTCTGGAATATCTTATCTGTACACGTCTCACTCACTTTCTCAACTGTAACTCACTCCTTGATACTCTTCAATTTTCCTTCCTCCCTCTCTATTTTATGGAGACTCCTCTGACTAAGGTAACTAATAATGCAATCATCATTAATCCAAAGGCCACGACTCCATGTTATTCTAGACCTCTCTATCTTCCTGACACTATTCTTACTACTTCTCCATTTCTCTTCATAGGATCCTTTCTACTGACACGTCCTTTCAACCTGTCTGATTTAGTGTCCCTCAAAACTATGTGCTTGGTCCCCTTTTGTTTTCTCTATAAACTGCTTCACTTGGTAAACTCATTCATTTGGATTTCAGTACCACCTATATAGTGATAACCAGATATTCTTATCATCCGCTGATCACTTGTGCCTTTCTAGAACGCGTCACCCACCACTGCCTCTCTAACTGAATGTGTTCCGGCTTTGTAAAAACGGGGCTTCTTACCTTTCCTCCTTATAATACTAATCCTCTGCTCTCACTCGTTTTGAAGTTGATATTATGCCTGTCATTCTATTACTTTGAGCTCTCTGCGTTGGTGTTATCTGTGTTTCTGGGCTCACCTTTACACCCCATATCCAGTCTGTCATCGAATGCTGACAATTCCACCTTCACATCATTGCATTTCTTACACAAGATGCTATTAAAGGGTTTGTTCATGCTCTTGTAATTTTTCGCGTTGACTACGGTAATTCTCTCCTAATTGGTCTCTCTAGAAAACATATTTCCTCTCTAACATCCATAATGAATGCTGCTGCATGCTTATTATTCTCTCTTATTGATCTTATCACACCTCCGCCTTTGGCCAACCAATATTGACTTCCTGTAACTTTTTGGATTCCATTCAAGAAATTAACCCTTCTCCACAAAGGTCTTAACAACTCCCACCATTAATTATATTTTTTTTTTACTAATTCATAGGTTCATCCTTTCTCAGTCTGCTCTGCCAATGACCTTCTCCTGTCCACTGCTCACTACTTATTTTCGCCTACAAGATTTCACAAGTACAGTTGCATGTACAGCTGACATTTAGGAGTTGGATATGAAGTGAGATTTGGTTGTGAGGAGATAAAGTGAGATCAGTATGGAAGAGGACAGAGGTTGATTTAGCAGACGGGACTATGGGAAAGGGGATTAAAAACGCATTCCTACTGTCCCTCCCCCAAGAAACTATGAACGTACCCTGCAATAAATTCCAAAGCCACTCTACTAAAATTTTCTCCTGTATCCTTTTTCATTTTTTTACACCCCATGTCTTCTACCACATTGTATTCTCCACCAAGTGAGATTTCAATACATATGACTGAAATATGTATTCATTTTTTTCCTTAAAGGAACTTTCCAACATAAATCAAGTATCTCCTTAAAGTAACTGATGTCAGCTTTAATGTGTTAAACCAAAACAGCAAACAGAACAAACAGAAAAATATATCAGAGTACTATTTATAACTCATTGATAGCAGATGAATTATCATTGGTAAGTATTCTTTTGCAGAGCACCTTATATGCACACAAATATAACATTATAAAGATGCCTTATAATTGATTTTGTGTGTATGTATATATATATATATATATATATATATATATATATATATACACACACACACACACACAATTTAAAATTATGGTGCTTGCTTACAAGTCCCTACATAATGCTGCTTCAACCTACCTATCCTCCCTAATACTCAAGTATGTCCAGTCGAGTCCCCTACACTCTGCCAAAGACCTACGTATATCCTCTGTTCGTACGCCCACCTCTAATGCTCGCCTATAAGATTTTTCCAGTGCTGCACCTCTTCTGTGGAACTCCCTTCCCTTCTCAGTAAGAATTTCACCCAGTCTCCACTCATTCAAAAAATCATTGACAACTCACTTCTTCAAAAAAGCATAGCAATTAAACTGTTAGCAGGTTTTTATCTCCCATCCCCCGTGACTCCTCTCCTGCAACTGTTAAAAACTACCTACTAAGCCCTCAGTGAATACTTTTCTAACAACCTACTTTGACCTTTTGTGTCACTATACCCCACTCCCTCTAGAATGTAAGCTCACTGAGCAGCGCCCTCCACCTCTCTGTTCCTGTAAATCCAGTTGTCTGGTTACAATTACATGTCTGTTAGTCCACCCATTGTACAGCGCTACGGAATCTGATGGCGCTATATAAATAATATATATTTATTTATTTGTGGTCGTGACAATATTGCCGTAAGAGTTAGATAACACATACATAAATATCATAGTTAATAACACCAGTCAGTTGTGGTGTGCTAAAACCGAAAATGCTGTACGCCTGTAATTGTCAGGATCGGGACAGGGATCCAACACGCAGAGTACAAAGAGTAGATAGATACGTATACCGGACCTTAGAATGGCCGGACTAACGTAAGAACTACGATTAGAATGGTCAGAGACAAGCCGAGGTCGAGGGAACGAGAGGACAGGTAAGCGAGAGACAAGCCGGGTCAAAGGAACACAGAGAGACAGAGTAGTAACAACAAGCCGGGTCAGAACCAAAAGATAATCAGAATACAAAAGCACTGTGCGACTAGACTAGCTAGAACCACGACAGGGCAATGAGCAAATACTGAAAGCTCCATTAAATACCCTGTTTAGGTGAGTAATCACGCCTCCGCCGAGTGCTGATTCGTCTCCGGAGTTTGATTGACATGTCGGACTGGATTTGCGTCATGACGTCGACTATTGAACGTCACGTCACAAAACGGCGTCCTCCCGTCGCGGCCGGCGTGTAAACAAGCGGAGGGACCGCGAGGAACGAGGGGAACATGCTGTCTGCAGGGAAAAACGTCTAAGTCTCTATCTCTCTCAGAGACAGAGACCGCAGGTACCCTGACAGTACCCCCCCTCTCAGAAACGCCCACCGGGCGGAAGGAACCGGGACGAGATGGAAAGCGGGAGTGAAAAGCCCTGCAAAGACGAGGAGCATGAACATCCTCCTGAGGTACCCAAGTCCTCTCCTCAGGACCATATCCTTTCCAGTCCACCAGGTATTGAACCCTCCCGCGAGAGATACGAGAGTCGACGATGGAGTTGACCTCGTACTCCTCCTGGCCCTCAACCTGAACAGAGCGAGGAGATGAGACCTTGGTGGAGAATCTGTTACAGATTAACGGTTTCAACAATGAAACATGAAAAGAATTAGGGATACGCAAAGCAGGAGGAAGCGCTAAGCGATACGCCACAGGATTAATTCGAGTCAGGATCCTGTAGGGCCCAATGTAGCGAGGAGCGAATTTCATAGAAGGTACCTTCAAACGAATGTTTCTAGTGCTCAGCCATACCCTATCCCCAGGCACAAAACTTGGAGCCGCCCTTCTGCGTTTATCAGCGTGTTTTTTGTACAGTACGGAATTATGTAGAAGAATTTGTCGAGTCTGATCCCACAACTTCCTCAGATTGGCAACATGAACATCAACCGACGGTAACCCTTGGGAAAAGGGGACCGAAGGAAGAATGGAAGGATGAAAGCCATAATTCATGAAGAAGGGGCTAGAGTGAGTTGAATCGCAAACAAGATTATTGTGTGCGAACTCTGCCCAAGGAATCAGACCGACCCAATCGTCCTGATGTTCAGACACAAAACAACGCAGATATTGCTCAATTTTTTGATTGGTACGTTCAGCAGCTCCGTTAGACTGAGGATGATAGGCAGAAGAAAAATTCAATTTGATGCCTAATTGAGAACAGAATGATCTCCAGAAACGTGAAACAAATTGGGAGCCTCTATCAGAAGTAATTTCAGAAGGTATCCCATGTAAGCGAAAAATTTCTCTTGCAAATATTTCCGCCAATTCAGGAGAAGTCGGAAGTTTAGGTAAAGGTACGAAATGTGCCATCTTGGTAAACCTATCAACCACAGTGAGGATAACAGTCTGTCTCTTAGCAGCAGGCTAATCCACAATAAAGTCCATAGCCAAACAGGTCCAAGGTTTCTCTGGAATCTCCAAGGGATGTAAAAGACCATAAGGAAGCGAATGAGGTAGTTTGGTCTTAGTACAGACCTCACAAGCTCCGATGAAATCCTTAACATCCCTCCATAAAGAAGGCCACCAGAAATCCTTAGAGACCAAGGAATATGTTTTGCGAATACCCGGATGACCAGCTACCTTACTCTCGTGAAGACACTGTAAGAGCTCCAGTTGGAGTTCAGGAGGAACGAAGTGTCTTGACGCAGGAGTCAGTCTGGGTGCCAGATGCTGCAACTTCATGATTTTGGCAAGCAGCGGAGAATGGATTTTGAGAGTTGTGTTAGCGATAATATTACACTTGGGTACTATAGAAGACAAAACCGGCTCCGATACAGCAGCAGGTTCATATTGGCGAGACAATGCATCGGCTTTAGAATTCTTAGAACCAGGTCTATATGTGAGTATGTAATTGAAGTGAGTAAGAAATATAGACCAACGAGCCTGCCTTGAGGATAATCGCTTAGCCTCCCCAATATAGGACAAGTTCTTATGATCCGTTAAGATAGTAACAGGATGCAAGGTCCCTTCCAATAAATGTCTCCACTCCTTCAAGGCCATGATAACCGCTAGAAGTTCCCTGTCACCAATGTCATATCTGCTCTCAGTACCGGACAATTTTTTGGAAAAAATACCCACATGGATGTAATGGTTTATCCACACCTAACCTTTGGGACAGGACAGCACCTATCCCCGTCTCAGATGCGTCAACTTCGAGTAGGAAGGGTAGAGTAGTATCAGGGTGAACTAAAATTGGTGCGGAAGCAAACAATTCCTTGAGAGTCTTGAAAGCAAGAAGTGCTTCAGTAGACCAATTCTTAGTGTCAGCCCCCTGTCTGGTCATATTGGTGATAGGAGCAATAATAGAAGAGTATCCCTTAATGAAACGTCTATAGTAGTTGGAGAAACCAATAAACCTCTGAATGGCCTTGAGACCCTTAGGTAAAGGCCAATCTAAAATGGATTGGAGTTTCTCCGGATCCATCTTAAACCCCTCCCCAGAAATTACGTAACCAAGAAAGTTTGTCTGGGATTGGTCAAAGCTACATTTCTCCAATTTGCAGTACAAGCCGTGTTGAAGGAGTTTGTGCAAAACCCTTCTGACTTGTCCGTGGTGAGTCTCAATCTCTCTAGAATGTATAAGTATATCATCGAGGTATACAATAACACAGTCCTGTTGAAACCCCCTGAGAACTTCATTAATTAGGTCCTGAAACACTGCCGGAGCATTACAGAGACCAAATGGCATCACAGTATACTCATAGTGCCCATAACGGGTATTGAACGCAGTCATGCACTCGTGTCCCTGCTGAATTCTGACCAAGTTATATGCCCCTCTGAGATCTAACTTAGTGAAGATCTTGGAACCCTTTAATCGATCAAAGAGCTCGGTGATCAATGGAATCGGATAGGCATTCCTAATGGTTATCTTGTTCAAACCTCGGTAGTCAATGCAAGGTCTTAAAGAACCATCCTTCTTTTTAACAAAAAAGAATCCAGCCCCAGCAGGGGAGGAGGATCTCCTAATGAAACCTTTGTCTAGGTTTTCACAAATATACTCCTCTAAGACTAAGTTCTCATTCACAGACAAAGGGTAAACATGACCCCTGGGAGGCATAGTACCAGGAAGTAAATAAATTTTACAATCAAAGGACCTGTGTGGAGGTAAAGAGTCGGCTTTTCTTTTGTCAAACACTGCCTTTAGATCCAGGTACACGGGCGGTATCTGTACCTGAGTAGGATCGGTAGAGTTAGTAAGTGTGTTAACTATACCAAGCGATGACACTCTCTTTAAACACCTCTCCTGACAATTCTGACCCCACGAGATTATCTCCCCTAACTCCCAATCAAAACTAGGGTTGTGTCTCCTCAGCCACGAGTATCCCAGGACTATGGGAACAGAGGGAGACGAAATGAGTAGTAGAGTTATCTCCTCCTCATGTAGGATACCAGTAGTTAAGTTGAGAGATGTGGTTTCACGAAAAATCACAGGCTCAATTAAAGGTCTACCATCTATGGCCTCAACGGCCAGGGGTGTCTTCCTTAACTGGGATGGGATAGCGTGTTTAGTGACAAAAACCTGGTCGATAAAACTCTCAGCAGCCCCGGAGTCTATCAATGCCATAGTCTCTAGAGTTCCCTTCTCCCAAGTTAAAGAAACGGGTAATAGAAGCCTGTGATCTTTGTGATTATGAATAGAGGACAAAATAGAAACACCCAAGGCCTGTCCTCTAGAGAAACTTAGGTGCGAGCGTTTCCCGGGCGATTGGGACAATTCAACAGTAAATGACCTCTGGCTCCACAGTACATACACAGTCCCTCCCTTCTCCTGTACTGCTTCTCCTGCTCTGAGAGGCGAGCATGGCCTATCTGCATAGGTTCCGGAAACAGTGGAGTTTTGGTCTCAGGACTTTGGAATGATGGAGCTAGTCTAAAGGGAGATCTACAAGTTCTATCTCGAGTGTTCTGCCTTTCTCTTAGACGTTCGTCAATGCGGGAGATAAAAGAAATTAAATCCTCTAAATTCTCCGGAAGCTCTCTAGTCGCTACCTCGTCAAGTATTACATCGGATAATCCGTTTAGAAATACATCTATATAAGCCTGTTCATTCCACTTAACCTCTGCCGCCAAAGACCTGAACTCTAGTGCGTAATCCACAAGTGTTCGGTTATCTTGTCTAAGGCGCAACAGTAATCTAGCTGCATTGGCCTTCCTGCCAGGAGGGTCAAAAGTTCTTTTAAAAGCAGCTACAAAGGCATTATAATTATATACTAACGGGTTATCATTCTCCCAGAGCGGATTAGCCCATCTCAGAGCTTTCTCAACGAGTAGGGTGATAATAAATCCCACCTTTGCCCTATCAGTAGGATAGGAACGAGGCTGTAACTCGAAATGGATACTGATTTGGTTTAAAAAACCACGACACCTTTCAGGAGAACCAGCATAGCGTACAGGCGGAGTAATTCGGGAAGAAGCACCTACAGTAGCTACCTCAAGACCAGAAGTCACCGAAGGAATAGAAGGATTACGCATCTCCTCTGGTGGATTATTAGGACGGGATAATAACGCCTGTAGTGCTAGCGCCATCTGATCCATTCTGTGATCCATGGCGTCAAACCTAGAATCAGAAGAACCAATCTGACTGTTTGTTCCTGCAGGATCCATTGGCCCTGTCGTAATGTCAGGATCGGGACAGGGATCCAACACGCAGAGTACAAAGAGTAGATAGATACGTATACCGGACCTTAGAATGGGCGGACTAACGTAAGAACTATGATTAGAATGGTCAGAGACAAGCCGAGGTCGAGGGAACGAGAGGACAGGTAAGCGAGAGACAAGCCGGGTCAAAGGAACACAGAGAGACAGAGTAGTAACAACAAGCCAGGTCAGAACCAAAAGATAATCAGAATACAAAAGCACTGTGCGACTAGACTAACTAGAACCACGACAGGGCAATGAGCAAATACTGAAAGCTCCATTAAATACCCTGTTTAGGTGAGTAATCACGCCTCCGCCGAGTGCTGATTCGTCTCCGGAGTTTGATTGACATGTCGGACTGGATTTGCGTCATGACGTCGACTATTGAACGTCACGTCACAAAACGGCGTCCTCCCGTCGCGGCCGGCTTGTAAACAAGCGGAGGGACCGCGAGGAACGAGGGGAACATGCTGTCTGCAGGGAAAAACGTCTAAGTCTCTGTCTCTCTCAGAGACAGAGACCGCAGGTACCCTGACAGTAATAAAGAGGGCCCACTTTAGAGAGTGATGTGACAAGAGTGGAGGGGCATCGAGAGAGAGAGAGAGAGAGAGAGAGAGAGAGAGAGAGAGATTGTGTGTGTGTGTGTGTATATATATATATATATATATATATATATATATATATATATAAATGCATGAATGACTGAATCATCCACAGTCATGTCATGATTCACACTATGGAATTTGTATGTATAAAAGATCACCACTAGATGGTGGTCTAACACTTTTCAACAATATAGTATAACCACTAACCTTTCTTCGACAAGAAAAGAAACATGGATGATTCAACATTCCTAATAAAATTGCACATGGCTTATTTGTCTTTGTTTGCACAGGCTGTACAATGTCACAACCCCATAGACCTTGTACTGCTTTGTTTTATTCTGGAGTTTATTAATTAAATAACGATTGGTGATATCTCATCCAAGGAATACAGTGTTAAAGGACCACTATAGTGCCAGGAAAACAAACTTGTTTTCCTGGCACTATAGGGTCTTTAGGTCCCCCCCACCCTCAGGGTGCCACTCCCGCTGGGCTGAAGGGGTTAAACACTTACCTTTCTCCCTCTGGGGAACTCTCCTCCCTCTGCCGACGTCAGAGTGGAATGCGCATGCGCGGCAAGAGCCGCACGCACATTCAAACAGTCCATAGGAAAGCATTTCTCAATGCTTTCCTATGGACTTCCAGCATCTTCTCACTGTGATTTTCACAGTAAGAAGCGCGGAAACGCCTCCAGCGGCTGTCAGTGCGACAGCCACTAGAGGCTGGATTAACCCTAGTGTAAACATAGCAGTTTCTCTGAAACTGCTATGTTTACAGCTGCAGGGTTAACACTAGGTGAACCTGGCACCCAGACCACTTCATTGAGCTGAAGTGGCCTGGGTACCTATAGTGGTCCTTGAAGAGAATGGAGCCCGCTATGATTTTCACTTAACTCTCAGCTCACTCCCATGATTTTCACTTCTATAGTAAACGTGCTGTGCTAATTCTCCTTTAATTCTAAAATCCTGAAACTCCTGACTTTTTTTTCCCCCTAAAGCCTCCTCAAACACTTGCTTTTCATTTATTGCTAAAATACTTAAAAGGACTCTCCAGCCAACCCGTTTTACTCACCTGGTTCCAGCGCCGGGAGCCTCGTGAAGCCGCGCCCCCTATTTCGTCAAAATGACAAAATAGGCAGACGCGAGCAGGGAGCAATCAGACGCTTCCATTTGACTGACAGCTCAGCTCACGGTCTTTGCCCGCCCCCTCTCCTCTGCTGACAGGCAGGAGAGAGAAGGCGCGCACACAGTGCCTTCTCTCTCCTGCACACGTCAGACGTATTTCAATACGGCTGACGTGTACATGGCCTTTTTAGGGCCATACATGATAGGAAGTCCCTCTGGTGGCTGTCTGAGTGACGGCCACTGGAGGTATTCCTATCAATCAATGTAAACACTGTATTTTCTCTAAAAATGCAGTGTTTACATTAGATTGCCTGCAGGGAGCTATAGATCTCACCTGAACAACTACATTAAGCTGTAGTTGTTCAGGTGACTATAGTGTCCCTTTAACCCATTGAATATAATTTCTTAATAAACGGTGAATCTTCTGATTTTCATTACCAGCTTAACTCCTTCACTACCAAGTGGTTTGTCAAACCTAAAACACAGATATATGGTCTCACTAAGCACACAAGCATTTTGGAACGGTTGTTCTCACTGCAACATTTTGTCTTTTTTTTTTTAAATGTTTTCTGCAAAATTGTCTGCTGCATTTTTCTCTTTGCAGCCTTACCAACAGTTTTGTCCTGCTCCTCCTTTTTCTTGTTTTAAATAGTGACACTCCTGATGTATAAAAAAAAAAAGAGATGCGAGAGTGCAAATAAAATATCATTCAAATTGCAAATATGTATTTTCTTTCTTAGTAATGTTATTCTTTTGTTTATTTTTTTTTTCCAATTAGTATTTTATTTGTTTTATACACACAGGTATACTTCTGATCCAGTAACTGTTAAGGTAAGTTAGTCGGACACATAATAAAACATTAACATAAACAGTGTGGGCAAATTGTCATGGCATAACAAAACAATATACTATGGCGATTCTAGCCGTGTGCAGCGATAGCCACTATGTCAGATGTGGTGCGGGAGAGGTGGATAAAATCCTGGACTCTGACCTGCCCCTGCAAACCTTGGCGATGCTGCTCCACCACGCTAAGTTGCCACTATCCTCATATAAGAAATCATTACCGAAACACTTTCTCAATGCTGCTAAATCCTTAATACCTGACAGATGGCGTACCATGGATGTGCCTACCCTTCAACAGTGGCAAATAAATGGCTTTATGGTACATTTTGGAGTATTTTAGTAGTTTAAATAACTCCATAAATGCATACCATTTGCAAAACTGAACACCATAGGGACGATTTACTGAGGGGGATTTTTTTCTCACAATTTTTAACCCCTTCCTGCGAATGACTGACCTGGTCCGCCATGGCGGGGGAACCGCTAACGAGGAATGACGGACCGGGTCCATCATGCGGTAAAGTTAACCCCAGATCGCCGCAGTCACGGCGAATCGAGGGGTTAACGCTCCTCCGGTCTGCCTCTGTGATCAATTGGCAGGGACTACATTTTACTATGATCAGATTTTTTTTTTAACCCCTGAGGGTCAACTATTTTTTGTAACCCTCAGGGGTTAATTTTACTTTATTAATTAATTTAAATACATTAAAATTATATATTTAGGTAGCTGTGGTGGGTGGAAGTTAGTGGGGAATTTGGTGTTAGGCTAGCTAGGGGTTAACGTTAAAAAAGTTTTAAAAAGTTAAAAAAAGTTTTAATAACATCCCACCCTCCTTTACCCAGTCCTAATAAAAATGAACCCCTTCCCTGACAGTTGATCACTATTTATAAAAAAAATTAATAAGCAAAAAAAAAGTTAAAAACTAGTTTTAAAAAGTAAAATAAAGTTAAAAAAAAAGTAAAAAAAATACATTTAAAAATGTTCATTACCACTACACCTGGAACAAACTAGAGAAAAAATGATCCCACGCTAAGGTTCAAAATACGCCTTTTGAATTACCCCAGGGTGTATTCTTTAATAAATAGTATGTGTTTGTGGGGAAGTTTCAATAACCAAACATCTCAACTACTCCAAAATGGAACATTGACACAGCGTAAAACTTCAAAGTTAGAAAAAAACTGAATGGATGTGTCTCAAATGTGCCCCTTCAACATCCACACATACCTGGCAAAGGTACATATGGGGGTATTGCTGTATTCAGCCAAGCTGAGCAACATATGAAGTATTATACAGTCGTAGCACACATACAATTTGCTAAATATACTGTGCAAACTCACTTTGTGTGTCAAAAAAGGCAGACAAAACGCTTATTACCACTACACTTGGTACAAGGTTCAAAATATGCCTTTTCAAATACCCTGGGATGTCTTCTTTAATGGTATGCCTTTATGGTGTAGTTGTAATATGTAGCCTGCTCAAGTGCTCCAAAGTGGGACACGTACGCATGAAAACCCTCCATGAAAATTCACACTTAAAAACCTGAACTTATCACGTCTCTTTTACAGCACTGTAACTTCACAAAATAGTGTCTAGGTCATACATTGGTCATATTGTTTTACTCAGAAGGTGTTACTGAGTATAATTTGGAGATTTTTATGACAGTGGTACATATATGTAAAAATGCCATTCCCTCCACCACCACAATCATTGGCATAAATTGGTTAAAAAAAAATGGTGACAAGTTAAGGCACAATATACACCATATAAGATAACCCGGGTGTCTGCTTTATCAAATGAAAGCCCTTTGTGGGGTTATTTGAACAGTCACACTGCTATAATACCCTAAAATGAGACATAGGTCCGTCAAATCCATATAGGAAAATTCTAACTATAGAAACTGAAATAGCCTTGTCTCTTATATGGCATTGTAGCTTTACAGAAAAGTGCCAAAGGCATACAATGGGGGTATCATTATACTCAGTAGATGTAGCAGAACACAATATGGGAGTGTGCAGGAATAGCACACTCCAGCTTTACGAAATACACATTACAAAAACCTTGTTATATGTCAAACATATATGCCAAAATAGAGAAAAAACACAATTTTACTCCACTATTTAGCAGAGATTGGCGATGAAATGGCTACGTAAAAAGTGTCAAACTAACCTTAGTTAAATAGCCTTTGATGTCTACTTTATATAAATATATACTTTTGTGTGGCAATTTTGTTTTCTGTGATGGCTACTAAACCTACAAGACAAACATACCAAATTCTAAAATTGTTGCAAATTAAAATGGCCTTTTCCTTAAGCATAAGACAAGCTTCTGAAGCTGTGTCCTTAAGGGGTTAAAACATTTTTTTTGGTATTCGTTTTTATTTTTAAAATTTACATACATATTTTTCTGCTTATTTTGTAAATCTCATGTATCTCACTGCAACAAAATTATCCTAACAGCACTCAGCATGATCTCCTGAGTACAATAATTCCTAGGGGGCACGTGCAGCCCCTTGCACCGACTACAGCCCCTATCACCTCTTATACCCACTACAGTTCCTATCCCACGCCCTCACTCTTGCCCCTAATACCTCCTTGACACACTACAGCCTTTGTTATCCCTTGAAGATATTACAACTCAGCGACCACTACAAATATGATTTAGTGGCAGAATTTATTAGTGCCCCCCTTGATTTGACTGTCATACATTTGTGCCCCCCTCCATGTATTATTCCTAGAGTCGCAACAACATAAGGCTGTTCTGCAGCTCATTGTGAATCTTCCCCTTACTGAGCCCAATGTTCAAAGGCCTAATTATATTCTCTATTCACAGATTGTTGACTTTAAAATAAGAAAATTAAGAATTTTAATTGTGTCGTTACAATTTTACTAGTGCTTAATTTTCAATATATGTAATTAGTTGTCCACTTAATGTAATTTCTGAAGATAAATGCGTTTGCTGGCTGTAATAAAATAATTATATAATGATATACTGTCTCATTAAAGAGCAGAATAACAAACCATTAACAGTAAACTATCAATTGTAAAATTAATTGACAATCCTAAAATATAAATGTATAATATATAGTGCTTAATGTTAATATTTTACTTTAGAACATTACTCAACGTTCTCTCATAACATTTTTTTTTTTTTTTTTTTACCTGACACCTGCAATGTGATCTAATATTGTATTAAGCAAGGTTCTCCTGCAGCTCTTTAGCAGTCTTTAGTTGATAACCAGCTACCATAAATGAGGATGTTAGAAGTGACAGTTCAACTACAGTCAGGAAGTGACTGGGTTAATACAGCCTGGGTTACTAATCTTCAAAAAGGAAGGGATATTAGCGAAACAGGTCTTATTCAGGACAATTAGCAAGTAGTATATAAGCACCATCAAGCTTTTATGGCCAAATGTGGACTATTACCAACTATACAAAATAGAATGGCACTTTTCCGGAACATTTAACCCTTGAGACATCTGTGTAGTTATCAGAATACAAAATAAAGAGGGTGCAGTTGTGCATCTACAAAAAAGCACTGTGTCAAAGTACGGTACGTGTAAAATTGTACTGCCAGAAATACACTCGATGTTAGTCGAATGTGTCGCCTTAATTGTTGAGGTCACTTTCCAAAAATTATATTTCTTTGGTGTATGGCAATAAGGGGTGGAGAGAATGCCCCCCATATCTGCATTCGCCATATGGACAGTATGCAACCTCAGCCATCTGAATGCTTGGCAGTAGGCAGTTACAGAGCTAAAAATGCCTTGTGTGAAACGGATTGCCCAAAAGAGCTTCAGTGTCAAGTGAGGTCACAGAGATATTACAACTTTCACAAACTCTGCCAAACAAAAAGAATGCTGCAGCCCAATTACCGACCTCATTCCTTTTCTGAAATGTGCCTCAATGATCAGTTCCCAAATGAGGTTACATTTCCTATTGTAATTATGTATGCCTGCTTGTCCTGTTCCTATCTTTGCTATTTCAGTGCCTGTATGCTGGAGTCCTTACACTTTATATACGTGCATACCTTTCATACAGACATCAAAATACTTAAAGGAACAGTACAAGGTCAGGAATACAAATGTGTTTTCATGACCCTATTGTGCTAAAAAATGAAGTTTAGGACTCTGCGCCCCCCTCCCTTGCCCGCACATTGTGCAGCACTGACCCAGGAAGCACCCTAGTGGCCGTCTCAGTGACAGCCACTGGAGGTGTCAGTAGGCTGTAACATAGACACTGCTTTTTCTCTGAAAAGACAGCATTTACATGAAAGAGTGCAGAGGAGTGCCTATCATGGTCACAGGGGTTGCGGCTGCAACTGGGCCCGTCACTGCATGGGGGGGGGGGGAGGGGGGGAGGGGGGAGGGAGGGAGGGACTGGGAGGTTGGGGATGACATGCATGGAGGGGCTCGGGAGGAAATGAGATGCATGGAGGGGCTGTGAAAGAATGGGATGCATGGAGGGATGAGACACATTGAGAGGCTAGGGAGGAATGGGACACATGGAGGGGTTACGGGAATGAGACAGGAGGAGGGTCTGGGGGGAGTTGAGACACCTGGGGGAGGCCCAGGGTGATTTTCGCACTGGGGCCCAGTGATTTCTAGCTGCTTCTCTGTCTGCAGTGACAAGCTATAGCCAGCCGAACAACTACACTAAGCTGTAGTTGTTCTGGTGACTAGAGTGTCCCTTTAATGCATTCACTCACTGCACACAGGCCCAATCAGCCTACATGCATTCATTCAAACACTTCACACATACATCTGCATTCTCATTATGATAGTTAAAAGTTTAAATGCTGTAATATAATTTTAGTTTGCAATGCAGTCTTCAACTCCATATTTACTAAAAAAAATAAATCAAAACTGTTGATTTCTCCCATTCCTACTAGGAAGGAACCTATCCAAAATGGGTTAATCGGATAGGACATAAATGACATCTGCAATGGAAACTTAAGTGGAAATAAACTGTTTATTCTATTTATATTGTATATGAAATAGCTCCCCTAAGAACTTCCTGTTTGAATTACACTATCACCTTGCTGTAAACTTTTATACATAATGGTTATGTGTGCTTGCTCTCTTTATGACCTTGGATGACTTTGTGTCACCCTGTGCCCATTATAGGTGCAGGGTGTGTATTGTTGTTTTTTGTTAAATGTCTTATGTGCTCTCCTGTCCTGCTGATGCCCTCTACTAACTAGGTGGGTTTGGCTGTGGAGTCTGTGCATCGCCCTCTGTTGGTTGTGAAGATTTTGAAACAATTATGTGCACTACCTGAACAGGAAGATTCAAGACCGCCATCAGAAATTTTGGGGCCCCTAAGACAGCTCAAGGTCTGCCTCCAAGCCCACCAATAGGACTCGCCTCCAAGTCTGCCCACAAGAATGCAGTGTGTGTTTGTTTATTAGATGCAGTGTGTGTAAAGTGGATACAGTGTGTGTCAGTGCATATGTAGTGGATGCAGTGTGTGTATATGGTGTATATATATACACACACACACACAATTTGTATTTGAATGTAAGCATATTTTTGTATGGAGTATGTGTGTGCATGTTGGTGTTTGAATGCAGGCGTGCAGTTGTGTGTAGTGCATAGTGTATACTTCTATACACATTAATACACAGACACACACACTAACATACATGCAAATACACAGATACACATACTGACACAGACAATGAAACATAGTTACACCCACAGAAACACACATACATACCCACACTGACACACACACTCATACACATTGATAGAGAATACACACATAGAGACACAAACACAGATACACACACTGACACACAAATACACACAAACACACACACACATACACACATACTAAAACCCACAGACAGACGTACATACTGACACACACACATACATACACATATATTGATGCACAGACATACTGACACACACATGCAGTTCATTTTTCAGCCACCATCCTGTTTCTTTCCTATTGAGTGCAGAAGGGTGGCTGGGACTAATGGGAGTTGGTCTGGCTCTTCCATCCTCTATGCCTCGCTCTGCCTCCTCCCTCCTGCACATCACTTCCTCCCAGCACTAGTTGTGGCTGCCATTCTTAAAGGGCCGGTCGCACTATTACATGTACAGAGCGCTGACTGGGCCCTGAAGACATATGTACATTGGGTGGCCCTAAGCGCGTGCGGCCCCCGGTGTTGGTGCACCAGAGACAGGTCCGCCATTGCAGATGGGGAATGATGGGCCCGGGCGGCAGGGTCTCCGAGGGCTGCTGGGCCCGTGACAACCGTCATGGTTGTCACCCCCTGATGGCGGCCTTGGGAAAGTGTTGGTCTTTCCCCACCCTTTTATAATTCTTGTATTGTGTTATACGAGTGTCTGTATGATTCCCCATATGATTATGTTGTGTATATAATTGAGTGTGTTGCGTTAAGTGTAATGGGATGTGGATAGGGGCTAGTCCTGAGTGTGAATAAAGTATTGTGTGTTGGTTCCATTGGTAACTGTATGTCCTGTCTGGCTTGTTCAGGGACCCAGTAACAGGGTTTTTGGATCTGCTGGCTGGTTGCATCGGTCCCTGATCCCCTGGACAAGTTAAGAAAGAACTAGACCTGAGAGCCACACGGTAGGCAGAGGTGTCAGCAACTGCCTGGGAGAGGAAAAGGCAGAGGGTACGATACCTAAGGAGAGAGCTGCAGCCTGGTCCTGCGGAAGAGGTCTTCAGAGACCCGAGCCAAGCTTTGGTGACTTGGTCTCAAGTGCTCCAGAATCCCCTGGTGGCAGCAGAGTGCAGGAGGTCCGTCACAAGGTTAGCATTCAGTTCTACTATACTTTAGAGAATTGTTGGTAACAAACAAAAAACACATTCAAAATGTCCATACCCAAAGTGGTGATACATTATCTCAAATATAAATTTAAAAATATGTAATAATTTTAAAAGTTTATCCAAAAATCTTAAATCAAGGCTATATGGTATGGTTATATAAAAGAATATAAGCATAACAACTGGCGATAAAGGGAAACATACAAATGGAGAAAAGCTGAATGCATTAACATATTAATGTCTTTCACATCTTAACTAGCTTTCAGTTCTTCCTTATGCCAAGTCGTATTATATATATCATCTTCACATGTCAAATATTATCCAATGACCGCTCCCTCACCGCCTCTGCTGGGAACACAGCCGCCCGCCTCATTGAAGCTGCACTGGACCCCAGGGACAGATCAACGCCAGCTCTCTAGGTAGGGAGGCTGGGTGGACATTTTAAAATTTTAAAATTATGAATAATTTGTGTGTGTGTGTGTGTGTGTCTGAGAGTGTGAGTGTATGTGTGTGACTGTAAGTGCATGTGTGTGTCTGAGTGTATGTCTGTTAGTGCGTGTGTGTCTCTACATATCTGTGTCTGTATGTGTGTGTGTGTGTGTGTGTGTGTGTATGACGTCATATTGCGTCTTCCGGCATCAGTAGACAGCCCGTGCAGTTTTAAAAATATGAATAATTTGTGTGTGTGTGTGTGTGTGTGTCTGAGAGTGTGTGTCTGAATGTGTGTGTGTCTGTGTCTGTGTGTATGTATGTTGGTTTCTGTGTGTGTATGTGTGTAGGGGGGGTGGTGAGGGGACGTGTGGGTGGCGGCAGGGACATATGGGGATGCCCCAAGGCAATTTTCGCACCGGGGCCCCGTGGTTTCGGGTTATGCCTCTGACTATGCCGACACCTGCAACACACATGGACATGGTTGAATATAGACAAACAAACACGGGTTTATGCACACACATCACAGGGGATGCACAGCCAACCGTACCCCCCTTAACCCCTTAAGGACACATGACATGTGTGACATGTCATGATTCCCTTTTATTCCAGAAGTTTGGTCCTTAAGGGGTTAAAGGGACGGATTAATCTGGCCCAGAGATCTTTCTGTGATCTCCCATTTTTCTATTCTTATGAATTTATAACCAGCACCTACATTCTTGTCTTTGTCAAATGTATAATTCTGCAATACAGGCACTGAGTTCTTTAGCTTTGTCACTAGGACCATTCGCCCTACGCAACTTACCTTCCGAGTAATTCGGTCCTAATACTACTCTTGCAACGCCTGACCGGTCGCAAGCTACGCCTGATTACCTAACATTACTAGACGACAAAAATACTTATGTGCACGTAACCCTTATCTGTATATTTTCACTTTAAAATGTGCTATTGTTTAAATGCCATGTTCAAGGTTTTTACTGTATGATGGTGTGGTGCTTGCCTAAGCTTTAATGTGTTAACATGCACAAATAAAATAAAGAATTATAAAATAAAAATATACACATATTGTATTTTTAAGATCAACACGCTCAAACTAATTTTCAGACATGCTTTATTTTCAACAGTTTTAGCCATTGACAAGTCAACTGTGAAAGGGTGACAGATGATTTGACATTGACATTTCAAAACTCTTCTATAAATAAAACAAGCACACTGGGGTGTAGTTATGTAAGTAAATTCTATGCTGACAGCATGTTTACATCAAATATGTTTAAATAGGCTCTCCCTTGGAGTTAATCTTGTTTTTAATAACTACCTGCTTATGGCGACACATTCCCACTTGTTGCTGACCTTTTACACTTACTATTTTCTGAAGTGAAAATCTGCTAAGTCCTGTAACTAAAGAGAATTTTGGTTTCTTTACTAAAGAGTAATGAAATGGGGGCGGAGCAGACGGCGTTCAGGAGCAGACGCCATTTCACTCAGCTCCTCGGCCATAGCCCCAAAAACCGACTTATACTACCGCATAGCCAAACATCCAGGGCTGCGATAGCGACCCTCGCACTGGGGTCCACGAACCGGTCCGGTGGATGCCTTTTTTATGCCCATCGGGCGTGAAACTCCGGCGCAAAGTGCCTCGGGCCTACAGGGCGGGAATCCCGCGGCGGCCGCACAATACCTCCTGGGACGAAGACTTCTGGGACACAGATCCACAAACAGCCTACATACCCTGGGACACACCAGGACCCTCGATGGGCCGCAAGTCGCAAAAAACGGCTCCGGCCGCAACCACCTCGACTCACGATATCGGCCAGATGCTGACCGCGACACCCCGCACGCGGGAGCCCGCAACCCCCCGGCAAGAGTCTACCACAGACCCGGTGAGGGATAAGGTACCTGGGACTGGAACACAAACTACACCCGATACGGAACCGCCTGCGACAAAGCGGGACATACATGATCTCTTGGCACACTTCCAGGACATGTTCTTTGCAGAGCTTAATCTGGTTAAAGCAGAAATGCAAGCCATCACAGAACGCCTTAGAGTCACTGAGGAGGACTCTGCTGAAACAAAGCTACACATGGCCACCCAGGGGGAAACCATAAAACAGCTACAAACCCACCACTCACAAATAGCAGCCCGAATGGATGCACTGGAAGATAAAAGCAGACAAAATAACATCAAGATAAGAGGAATAGCGGACACAGTACCAGCAGAAGAACTGCCCCATCTTATTAGGCGACTAACTGCGGCCATCATCCCGACCAAGCATGCAAAACAGTTTGCCTATGATGGACTATATCGCATCACAACATACTCGCAAACACCAAATACCCAGCCTAGGGATGTCATACTCTGCTGCCGAACCATCGCAGACAAACAACGACTGCTGCAGGCACTACGGGGGAAAACCCCATTCCAATTTGAGACTCACTCACTCACGTTCTATCAGGACCTGAGTAAGGCCACACTCATGTGGCGGAAGACAATGCGCCCCATCACGCAGCCTCTGCAGGCCGCTGGTATTCCCTATAGATGGACTAACTCAAGGACACTGCTATGCACCAAAGAAGGGAAATCCTTTAAAGCAACCAACCCCGCCGAGGGCCCTCAATTTTTCAAAGCCTTAGGCCTTCCAGCGCCAGACCCAGTGACACTACCCCAGAGAATCTGGGATGTTGACAACATACCCCCTTTTATCCCTGGAAGGGACATGGACACTGTCACATGAATAAGACCGCGACTGCATGATGTTTTCTGATTAACGTTAACACAACTGTTCAAATATTGTACCTTAGGCCAATACGTGCACATATGCACTGTTAATAGTTCCATAGGCATTCTTGTTTAATCATGTTCAATGTCTTCTTGTTACATACACAAACGACTTCCACACTGATCCATACATATGCTCCTGACGCTACTGTCCGAACAACGTCAGAGGCCCCACTACCTGCTCAGCCACTACACACAATCACCACAAAGGGACCATCTGACACTGATACGCTCCTACTCTCCTCCCCCCCCCTCCATTCCACCCTGTGAAACAGGGGTACTAGCCCTACCCTCCAGTCCCATCGAACAGACCAACTAAGCCAACCAGAGAACGACACCTTTGCCTGAAAACAGGGCAACCTATCCAGTATGGGCTAGCCTAACAACATAATGGGCATTACGCCTATTGCCCCCTACTCACATCATACGGACATAACTTTGTGACACCACAATTCATTCACATGTTAACTAGTTACTACTGTAAAACATAACATGTCACTAAATAAGCACACACCAGTCACTCTACTGCTATTACCAACACTCTGCTCCAACATGTGTACCTCTTTTTTCTTTTTTTTTTCTTCATAGCTGATTTAACTACTGTTAGCCTGTTATACCTTATAATTATAAAATGTGCAACTGTTTAACTATGTCAAAGTTTGACCCGGAATTGCCAGCAGCTGCTATCGTGGCGCTGCAGGCGTGTTTGTAACCAATTGCACGAGAAAATAAAGAATTACAAAAAAAAAAGAGTAATGAAATGGAGCAACTATATCCCAGCTGGAAAAAGAACATTGCTAGTCATTGAATATTGTTATTAAACATCACGAAAGTGAAAAAAATCTAAGCTCTGTCTATAGATATTTAGAGGTCTCCACTGCATTAAGGCAGGGGTAGGCAACCTTCAACACCCTAGATGTTATGGACTACATACACTTTGTCAGCATTATGGATGTAAGAGCATTATGGGAGATGTAGTCCAAAACACATGGAGTGCCAAAGGTTGCCTATTCCTGCATTAAGGTATATTTACATATATCAACCTGCACTCTAAAAGCATTTGGCTTGAACATCATCTTGAAGGAACACTATAGACATAGAAAATAAGCTTAATGAGGCAATTCTGGTGTCTAGATCATGGTGCTGCAGTCTTACTGCTCATTTCTCTGCCTTTTACAAGTTTAATCACTTTTTATGCAGCCCTAGCCATATCTTCCCTGGCTGTGACTGACACAGCCTGCATGGAAAAAATTGTTTCATTTTTAATCTGATCTTAACTTGCTTTTTAAGTTATCTCCAGTTCTGTAAATTGAACTTTATTCACAAACTGGAGGTTCCTGCAAGGTTAGCAGGCTAATAACCGTGTAGTAGATAAAGAATTCTAAATGAAACAGCATGTGCAGTAAAGGAAGTGTAAACATTAGATGTCTCTTTGCAGGAAGTGTTTAGGAAGCCTGTATGTCACATGCAGGGAGGTGTGCCTAGGGCTGCATAAACAAGGGGGTTTAACTCCTACATGACATCAAATTGAGCAGTGACCTGCAGGGAAAGGATCTATACATCAAAACGGATTTATTAAGCTTCCGCTGTTTTGGTGGCCTTAGTGTTCCTTTAAAAAAAAAAAAAAAAAAAAAGGTTTAGATAATCATGACATTTTATGCAAGTGGTGTAAATTAGCGTGTTTAAAAAGTACAAGAAAGAGGAACATTCTGTTGCAGCACATTAACAGTGGTAATGACTTTATTTACCAGCGTAGATGGAACTTAAGGAGCCACCTTTCCTCCACCCTGTATGCAGGAGCTGTAGGGTAAAATAATAAACAAACAGGGGCCAAATAATTAACCCTACTTACCCCGTTTCTCTATAATGTTCCATAAAATGGGCAAAAATGCTAGCCCCATATATGTATATAATATGGTGGACTGATATCCTGAAGTGGATACCAAGCCCCCTGGATGCCCATTTTGATAAACAATGTGCTGTGCCTGTCTAAATAGCCCTGTGTATGTCTGAAAACTCAAATTGAGCCCTGTGTGCTTATTAAAACCAAGACAATGATTCGGTATGTCTGCTGGTTAAACTTTTAACATATTCTGCGTTCTGGCATTGGATTCCCTTTAGAGAGTTAACTAGTCTAGAAATCTGGGCTGAGTACAAAAATAAAATTAAAGGGAATCTCCAGTGCCAGGAAAACAATCCGTTTTCCTGGCACTGGAGGGTCCCTCTCCCTCCCACCCCCCAATCCCCGGTTACTTAAGGGGTAAAAACTGTCTCCGCTGTCTCCGCCTCCGCGACGCTCCTCCTATCCATTGTGTCGGCCGGTGGGCATGCGCATTACGTCTCCCCATAGGAAAGCATTGAAAAATTATTTCAATGCTTTCCTATGGGGTTTTGAGCGACGCTGGAGGTCCTCACACAGCGTGAGGACGTCCAGCGACGCTCTAGCACAGGTTTCCTGTGCTAGAAACCAGGAAGTTCCCTCTAGTGGCTGTCTAATAGACAGCCACTAGAGGTGGAGTTAACCCTGCAAGGTAATTATTGCAGTTTATAAAAAACTGCAATAATTACACTTGCAGGGATAAGAGTAGAGTGAGTTGGCACCCAGACCACTCCAATGAGCAGAAGTGGTCTGGGTGCCTAGAGTGTCCCTTTAAACAAACATATACACAATATATAAGAAGTAGAAATCTAAAACAGAAATGAAACATTTCTAGATGTTCTTAAGCTTTCTCACAAAAGTAATGCTGGTGCGTTTGTACATCACTAAAAGGTAATTTTGACATTTGTTGTGAGAGGTAGGGAACAAATACAAGAAAGGTAATTGTCTGATCCATTAAAATTTAATACGTTTTGAAAACATGCAACCAGTATTTCTCCTGACAGGCTACGAACATTGCTTTCTGCAACGAGTGTGATGTTTTTCTTCTTTGCCATAAGATTATACTTTTGTTCTTTTTGCTGCAGAAATTATGTTATTTATAGACATATGTGTATTGCAAATACTGGGTGCTAAAAATAGCCAAATGGAAAGGAAAGATCCAGCAGTGTTTCTGGAGCTGCAATAGCACGTGATACATTATTATAAGTACTTTTGGATTAGTTTCCTATTGAATTTCCATTTTTAAGTAGGATCTATATATTTCAAATTACATTTTATTAAAGGGGAAGGCACCCATATAGTTTAGGTGTAATGTGTAGGTCAGATTACAATCAGTGTTTTTTTCTTTTTTTTTTTAACAATAATTGTCTTGAGGTTTTAAATACATATATGCAAAGGCTTGGACTGCAGTTGTGGGAGGGGCATGTTAGCCTACTTAAAACCCCTACTCACCTTCCTCCGTCCCGTACCTGCTTTTAGCTACTCGCATCATCGCATGTCGCTATTTCCGGTCGTCGTTGCCTCCCCTTGCCTGGTTCTCGTGGTCCACGGTCCTCCTGGGCGCTCCGGCCAGATCCAACGGGCGATCTTGGCCACTTGTTTGCCGGGTTGTGAGGAAGCCGTGACGGGTCCAGTGTGGAGGTGGGCTCCGTTGGTGCCCCGGCGCGCTGCTAGTCGGTCCCTCCCTTGCTGTCCGGTGCAGTTGCGGTGTATCCTGCTTGCTGGAGTCTTGGAGTGAAGGCGGCGATGATTTTGTACGGTAAATACATTGGAAGTATGGGTGGTCCGATCCATGGGCTAGCACGGTTTGCTGAGCATGGTGTGGGGGGGTTGTGCTTGCGGTCCGTAGGGGTGGGCCTCATCCTCCGCGTCGCCCCCTTCGGCCGTGGCTCTTGGGGAGTCGGGCTCTGCTGTGGCGCTGTTCTCCTCCACTGGTAACACATTATGTGGCTAGCTTACCATCCCTGAGGAACTCCGCTAGCCACATCAGGATGCTGATAGCCTTTCTCCTAGCCACCGACTGATCTGCACAGATTTGTTCCTTAGCTCATCCCATGACCATGCTGTCATGTGAGTGTATGTTTGCTGCCTACACTTGAAGTGGGTCGGGTGTCTAGTGCTCACAGTCCGTGTTTTTTATAAAGCACCGTGCATACCCATTAACTCCTTCTGGCTTGGTCTGTGCCAGTACATTAAGCGGTTCTGGGACATTAGACATGTTTTTTTGTTTTTATACATTGACCTGAAGCAGTTATTACCGGATATGGTACCTTGCAGTGCATGGGTGTGCAGTGGAATGATCAAGTTCAACTCCCTTTTCCAGACAGATACATCCCTCCCTCCCTGAGTGCAGTGTTGGCATTTGAATGCAGGGGTGTGTTTGTGTGTAATATTAATGATTGCATACAAATGTGTATTCACAAATACATATGCACTGCCACACACATACAATGGCCCATTGCCATACACAGAAACTGCCACAGAAATATATATATATATATACACATACATACATACATACACATACACACACACACATATATATATAGTTTAAGAGATATACACATACAGATTTACACACATTCACAGTAACACTGACACATACTGATATACATGCAAAGAGTCACACACACACACTGATACACTCAAACCCTGACACACATGCACAGATACATAAACTGACACACACACAAACAATGACACTGACACACATGCAAAGATACATACACTGAATCACACAAACACTAACACACATGCACAGAGATTCTACCTTGTTGAACTTGTGACAGACAATTTCACAAACCATATCCCAGTAACTCTGTCCTTGGCACCCAGTGATGTCAGCAGGCCTCCCCTGTGCCCCTGCCCTGCTCCCCCATTGCTGTGCCCCTGGCACAGTGAGTCTCAGTATGACTATGGATGCCGATGACATATGGCTGTCGGTCAGTTCTCACACTGATGATTATCCCACATTTCTGCTGCCAATGCTCTAGATCAACTTTAAAGGGACACTCCAGGCACCCAGACCACTTCTGCCCATTGGAGTGGTCTGGGTGCCAACTCCCACTACCCTTAACCCTGCAACTGTAATTATTACAGTTTTCATAAACTGCAATAATTACCTTGCAGGGTTAAGTCCTCCCCTAGTGGCTGTCTACTAGACAGCCACTAGAGGGCACATCCAGGATTCTAGCACAGATTATCCTCCAGCGTCGCTAAAATCCCCATAGGAAAGCATTGAAAAGCATTTTCAATTCCTATGGAGAGTTCTAATGCGCATGCGCATTAGGTCTCCACAGCCGGCGGTCGGGATCAGTCTGACGTAATGAAGGGGAGGAGCGGCGGCGGAGGAAGAAGCAGCGATGTGGGACATGTCGCTGCCTCTGGTAAGTGACTGAAGGGGTTTTCACCCCTTCAGCAACCGGGGATTTGGGGGTGGGAGGGAGAGGGGACCTGCAGTGCCAGGAAAACGGATTGTTTTCCTGGCACTGGAGAGTCCATTTAAGTCCTCTTGCGGGTTCATGGGGCCCATCCTGAGAGGGCTAGGACTCCGCTCACACTTACCGCTGGGCAGGGTTGGCCCAGAATTTACTTATGCTTCCACCAGGGTTATGGGGGCAGACAGGGTATTAAACACCAACCAGGGAAGGGGGCACTAGGACCCTGCTCACAGTTTGCCAGCCAGCACCCAAAGCCCAGACCACAGGAGGAGTTAAATCCGCAGGGGTCGACAAGGCGGCCTGAAATCCAGTATATGCTTGTGTCCAAAAGAAAAATAACGAAGTTCCTGAATTAGAATTTCACAGCTACATGCATGGCTCAAAATAAAGATATCTTGTAAGGGGATATTCCATACACTATAGTCCCTATAACTATATTAACATAGTTAATAGTTAATATTAAAAAAAAAAATCAAAAAATGTTTAAAACACAGCAGTTTGAAGAACATGACACTTCGACTTGCTGCCTTTGTATAGTAGCACATACAGAGTGAAATCTTAAATTGTAGTTATTTCTCTGGGTTTATTTTGTAACAGATGGATTCTTTATACATAACTTCAGAACAAATCATGATATTCCAGACCTGTGTTTTGGATCCACATGAACCAAGTTTATCCACAGACAGATGTTTTGAGATTTTTGTTGTGTATCAAAAGTGGGTAGCTGACTCTTTGTTCAAAGTTAAAAATGTATTATAAGGGGTTTAGACAGTCAATTGGTCTCATTTATATACTGACTGATGTCTATGATTTCCACCTAAATCATCTAATGGCTGAAGGCTAAAGGGGAGTATCTGGCATCACTAATTTAAATGGTCTAGGGACTCTTCAATCAGAACATTAAAAATAGTGTTGCAAGAACTTTGAACATCAGAGGAAAGGAAAGAGAAAGAGTCGACGAAAGATTAAAGGATAAGAACCTTAATCCTTTGTTTGTTACCTTTTGAAGATGGCATTTATATGGAAACTGTGTCTTAAAAATATATTGTTATTCTAAATAAGCTGTGCACCTATGCCATTAACCCCTTAAGGACCAAACTTCTGGAATAAAAGGGAACCATGACATGTCACACATGTCGTGTCCTTAAGGGGTTAAAGAAAGCGATTAAGGTTTAGAAAACGAAAATTATCCATTTAATAAATTTTCATTTCAGCCATTCTTGCCAGTTTTCAAATAGCAAGACCATAGGTGTATTTTCATTCAAAGACAACAGTTTTGATTATTCTTACAATCCCATAACTGGTAAACAGTGTACAAAGACAATCTACAATTGTTCTTCAACTGTATCTGTAAGGGCAGAAACTGGCAACTTTTAGTCTGGCTTTATAAACCAAATCTAAAGGGTAGGCGCCAGGCATTACATAATATCTACCATTACATTGATTTATTTAACATACAGGGCCCATAGCATACAAAATCCAGTACTTCAAACAGCACTCATATGGCTATACCTCCCAAGTGTCACTACATAGGAGGGACAGTCCCTATTTTTGCACAAAATCCCCTGGTTCCTCTCTTTTCCATGAACTCCATATTGTTGGTGTGTCTGAATTTAGATCTGAGCTCCTCAGCAGTAATACTCACAGTAATGTGTCTTTAAAGTAAAATAGCAGTGTATAAAAATCAGTCTGAGTAAATAGGATACTTTTTGTCTTGCTATCGTTTCTGTAAGTTTTCTTGTAATTGTCCTACTCATAGTTAAATCCCCCCTCTAATAATATTGTAAAGCGTTACGGAATCTGATGGCACTATATAAATGGCGCTAATAAATAAAAATAAATGTCATATTCAAAACCTGCATTAATTGCACTTACTTTACCTGCCTTATACTCATGCATCACACAAACATGCACGCATCACAAATCGCAATGTTGCCCTTATTTTACACTTTTGTTTTCTTCCAAATGTTTGAGTGAGATATATATATATATATATATATATATATACAAAAAAAAAGCAATAAGTCTGGCACTCTGCCCATAAAATAATGAAAAAAAAACTTACACCAAGGTGCTGCTCTGCGCTGGATATAAGGAAACAAATAATAAAGATGAGAGCACTCATAAGCCAATAAGGATCAACGTTTCGACCTAAGGGTCTTTATCAAGGGAAGAGGGGGGAAGGGGAAGGGTGAGGGGTAGAGGAGGAGGAAGGAAGAGGGGGGAAGAGGAAGAGGAGGAGGAGGAGACTGCATAATACAGTACATATAATAACGATTGTATGAAGAGTCAGTGATGAAAAGTTAGGATGCATAAAGTGCATGAATATTATGGTAGTGCTATCTATAGATCACCATAGTAGAGTGATTTGGCCAAAGTTTAAAGTGACAGTGCTTATATTATTAAGTGCTTATTGTATCAATACTAAAAGTGTACTAAATATCTATAAAGTGCTGTGTATATGAAACATAAAGTGCCAACTGATGTGAAAATAACTCCAAATGTGAAAAAGTGCCAATTGCTGATTTGATACATATATTAAATATATTGCAATTAAAATTATATTACACATAACTTCTGCTAAAAGATAATCATTATCTTAAGAAGGAGTACTAACTCGTCCACTAGTACTATGTCTAAACTGTAGCTTTACTTTCATTGCATAATCCCTTTGATTATTCCAATTTTAATAGGGGAAATGCTTAAGAGCTGGAGAATCTCCTGGCTATGTTTAAATACATATATTAGTAGCCCCCACTAGGCAGTGACTAGGTTATATACTTCTATCTTCACTTTACTTAAAAACATCTAAGTTTTATTACAGACCGTGAGTGCAGCTAATATCTATATATGTCTCTCAATGTGAAAACAGTAGCAATTGTGACATTGCCAATATGTAAACGTATGAAACCAACAAGCATCTACTGTATATCTTTATCTTTGATTTTTCCACATTAGAACGTTCTCTGTTCTTCAATGCTATGAACATGCATGCATTTTTTAAATATTTGTTTTCTTTGGGGTATAGGAAAAAAAAATAAAAAAAAAATAACAGCTTGCAAAAGCTGTGGATTTGGTGTCTTTGCATGCCCTCCCCTTTCCCCAGCACAGACTTAATTTGTATTAGGTAATATGCCAGAGCCTCTGTGTTGGAGCTGCATGTGCAAGTGAATTTCGTTTTCCTAATACAACTCAATGAGAAGGGGGTAACTAGCATCTCATATGGGCAGTGGATTAGGTTTACAGAATGTGCATGAAGGAAACATACTGGTCACCCCCCCAGACACCACCCATGGCCAGTGGCTCTGGGCTATAGAATGTACACAAAAGGGAATATGCCACTGCCCCCCTTCAGCCTTCACCCATGAGCAGTGGGAGGCTATGGAATATACTTACCACACATATCATGTACGTGGTAGTACGGGGCAATTAAAAATAATACAAGGGTTGGACTATAAACTGCAATTTACTGTATGTTTTATATATAAGGAATTTCCAAATAATTACATTTGTTTTTACCCACTGAGAAGCCTTAACAAGTGCATTTAAGAGTAAATAATATTTGGCTTATTGAACTTTCAGTTTGCTTACCTTTCAGAATGTCATGGACAAATGTGACATTTGCAAACACATTTGGAATGGATCATTTAAATAAATGCCATGTGTCACATCTCTGTTGGGATGAGCTAACATGGGTCTCTTCCAAGGCAGTCTTTGCCTGGTTGATTTAATAGGCCAAATTGCATGATTGCATTCTGGGCGGAGGAAGAAAAAAAAACAATTCTGGAACTACGAGTGATTGTAAATTTAAACTTAGAGATAACATGCCTCTTGCACTTCAAAGTAGATGTGGGCATTCATAGTTAGATGAATCTGTATTTATTAGAATTTTGGGCCATTTCCTGAATCATCCAAATTACAAATAGACTAGACAAAGGATGAATGAACTAATGAAATTGGTTAAGCAGAAGCTTTAGGCACCATAACCACTTTAGCTCATGGTGGCAGGACCCTGTCCATGCAGCCTTTCACATGAAAAATGTATCAAACTGGCAGACTATGTCTTAAAAGCATAGCTCGGCTCCACTTTGTATGCCTATCAGTAAATGAACGGGTAATAACACACGGCTCATGGCTCTCAGCATGCATAGTGTGTTTACAAACAGGTACTTGCACCTGCTGCTCCCCTGGGAGAGACAGATTTAAATTTTAAAACCTTCCGCTGTACCAGTACTGATTATAAAAGATACATTAATTACATAGACTAACAAGTGAACAGGTAACTTGTGCAAGTTTCTCACTATATCTTTTGGCACAATAAGAGCAAAAGTGATTTTATTCGTTTGGGATTTCTATTTATTTTTTCCTATTCAAATACTTTTATTTATTGTATTATGCCATTGGACATTTATTCAATCCAATAGGTGTATGTAGCGCTTGATCACATCTCCTGAGGGTCTCAGCTCTGAGCACTTAGAGAACCTTCTCCTGTACTCTGGTCCAGACTGGCCATTAGCAAACTAGGTAATTGCCTAGAAAGCTGTAATAGTCATGGGAATCTTCCTCATCCATCCCTGTGGATTAAATAAATATATAACCCGCTGGACACTGGGGCATGTGAGCTGTATTGTCCCACAGTCTCCCCTGCTGCAATTTGATAGCCAAGATTTGTGGGATTTATAGAGGCCCATGCTGCCTCTTCCACTAGTTTCTGTTAATTCAGTATGCACTGAATGCCGAGAGAGATGGCCACTTAATGTAGATTCAGTTCAGGCCAAACCTCACCAGCTAACAGCCGACGCTCACACACTTTTCACAAACCGGTGGAGAAAGCAAGCGATAAGCCTTGCCAGCAGTCACACAAACCATCAGACAGTAGTCATCCTTGCATTCTATGAGGAAGTACCTGTTAATGACTGCCTAACCATTGCCACAGCTAGAGATGGTACAAATACAAAAAGAGAAGTCCTGCGCTTAAGCAGCAAGGACTACAACACACATCAGCCCCAATATATAGTAAAAACCAAAGAAAAGAAAATGTTACTTGCGCTTTTTCCTTAATCCCTATGTATATTTAGACAAATGGAGGTCATTTAGTTGCTCCAATGGCCATTGGAGGGATGCCCGCCTGCCAACGTCAAGGCAGACCCCCCCTAAGCGGGTCCTAACACTGACCCTTCAGCCTGCTTCCTTGAGCTTCTGGCAAAGATATCTCTAATGAGACAGAAAGGGGTATTTTTTATATACACCCCTTTACTTATTAACCCTTAATAGGGAACACATGGGATGGGTAGCAGCATTGTAACCAGGCTGTGTGATACAAAGTAAATACAAATACAAAAAGAGAAGTCCTGCGCTTAAGCAGCAAGGACTACAACACACATCAGCCCCAATATATAGTAAAAACCAAAGAAAAGAAAATGTTACTTGCGCTTTTTCCTTAATCCCTATGTATATTTAGACAAATGGAGGTCATTTAGTTGCTCCAATGGCCATTGGAGGGATGCCCGCCTGCCAACGTCAAGGCAGACCCCCCCTAAGCGGGTCCTAACACTGACCCTTCAGCCTGCTTCCTTGAGCTTCTGGCAAAGATATCTCTAATGAGACAGAAAGGGGTATTTTTTATATACACCCCTTTACTTATTAACCCTTAATAGGGAACACATGGGATGGGTAGCAGCATTGTAACCAGGCTGTGTGATACAAAGTAAATACAAATACAAAAAGAGAAGTCCTGCGCTTAAGCAGCAAGGACTACAACACACATCAGCCCCAATATATAGTAAAAACCAAAGAAAAGAAAATGTTACTTGCGCTTTTTCCTTAATCCCTATGTATATTTAGACAAATGGAGGTCATTTAGTTGCTCCAATGGCCATTGGAGGGATGCCCGGCCGGCCAACGTCAAGGCAGACCCCCCCTAAGCGGGTCCTAACACTGACCCTTCAGCCTGCTTCCTTGAGCTTCTGGCAAAGATATCTCTAATGAGACAGAAAGGGGTATTTTTTATATACACCCCTTTACTTATTAACCCTTAATAGGGAACACATGGGATGGGTAGCAGCATTGTAACCAGGCTGTGTGATACAAAGTAAATACAAATACAAAAAGAGAAGTCCTGCGCTTAAGCAGCAAGGACTACAACACACATCAGCCCCAATATATAGTAAAAACCAAAGAAAAGAAAATGTTACTTGCGCTTTTTCCTTAATCCCTATGTATATTTAGACAAATGGAGGTCATTTAGTTGCTCCAATGGCCATTGGAGGGATGCCCGCCTGCCAACGTCAAGGCAGACCCCCCCTAAGCGGGTCCTAACACTGACCCTTCAGCCTGCTTCCTTGAGCTTCTGGCAAAGATATCTCTAATGAGACAGAAAGGGGTATTTTTTATATACACCCCTTTACTTATTAACCCTTAATAGGGAACACATGGGATGGGTAGCAGCATTGTAACCAGGCTGTGTGATACAAAGTAAATACAAATACAAAAAGAGAAGTCCTGCGCTTAAGCAGCAAGGACTACAACACACATCAGCCCCAATATATAGTAAAAACCAAAGAAAAGAAAATGTTACTTGCGCTTTTTCCTTAATCCCTATGTATATTTAGACAAATGGAGGTCATTTAGTTGCTCCAATGGCCATTGGAGGGATGCCCGCCTGCCAACGTCAAGGCAGACCCCCCCTAAGCGGGTCCTAACACTGACCCTTCAGCCTGCTTCCTTGAGCTTCTGGCAAAGATATCTCTAATGAGACAGAAAGGGGTATTTTTTATATACACCCCTTTACTTATTAACCCTTAATAGGGAACACATGGGATGGGTAGCAGCATTGTAACCAGGCTGTGTGATACAAAGTAAATACAAATACAAAAAGAGAAGTCCTGCGCTTAAGCAGCAAGGACTACAACACACATCAGCCCCAATATATAGAAAAAACCAAAGAAAAGAAAATGTTACTTGCGCTTTTTCCTTAATCCCTATGTATATTTAGACAAATGGAGGTCATTTAGTTGCTCCAATGGCCATTGGAGGGATGCCCGGCCGGCCAACGTCAAGGCAGACCCCCCCTAAGCGGGTCCTAACACTGACCCTTCAGCCTGCTTCCTTGAGCTTCTGGCAAAGATATCTCTAATGAGACAGAAAGGGGTATTTTTTATATACACCCCTTTACTTATTAACCCTTAATAGGGAACACATGGGATGGGTAGCAGCATTGTAACCAGGCTGTGTGATACAAAGTAAATACAAATACAAAAAGAGAAGTCCTGCGCTTAAGCAGCAAGGACTACAACACACATCAGCCCCAATATATAGTAAAAACCAAAGAAAAGAAAATGTTACTTGCGCTTTTTCCTTAATCCCTATGTATATTTAGACAAATGGAGGTCATTTAGTTGCTCCAATGGCCATTGGAGGGATGCCCGCCTGCCAACGTCAAGGCAGACCCCCCCTAAGCGGGTCCTAACACTGACCCTTCAGCCTGCTTCCTTGAGCTTCTGGCAAAGATATCTCTAATGAGACAGAAAGGGGTATTTTTTATATACACCCCTTTACTTATTAACCCTTAATAGGGAACACATGGGATGGGTAGCAGCATTGTAACCAGGCTGTGTGATACAAAGTAAATACAAATACAAAAAGAGAAGTCCTGCGCTTAAGCAGCAAGGACTACAACACACATCAGCCCCAATATATAGTAAAAACCAAAGAAAAGAAAATGTTACTTGCGCTTTTTCCTTAATCCCTATGTATATTTAGACAAATGGAGGTCATTTAGTTGCTCCAATGGCCATTGGAGGGATGCCCGCCTGCCAACGTCAAGGCAGACCCCCCCTAAGCGGGTCCTAACACTGACCCTTCAGTACAGCTAGAGATGGACAAGACGTTGCCAGAGACCCAAGCCTCAGCACCTTCCTCTCTGGGCTCCTCCATCAGCTCACAGGAACCGCCACTGAGGTCCCTGCCGACCAAGAAGGATTTTCTCATGGCCAGAACGATGATCACAGGCAACATAAATGCCCTCCAGTTGGAGATACCATGCCTACACTCTAGGCTTATTGTATAAAAACGCAGAAACAGAGCAGGCCTCAACAGCTGCCACGGTAACCCACTACTCCTCATTGTTACAACACATGGCAAGGCATATAGAATATGAGGGTGGAGGGATTGTCTGAAAAAAAGCCCTGAGGACCTCCAACACTCAATCACACACCTCATTAATGATATACTGGGCAGAGACTCCTCTATGGCCATTACATTTGAACTCTTTGACCACGTGGCCCCCCAAACTAAAAGAAGACATTCTGCACAGGGCAAGAACCACTGATATATATTTCCAATATAGCTCTGTTCCAAGACTTCTCTAAATGCATCTTGCAAGCACGGTGCCTGCCTGCTCAGACTATTCACCACAGCACTACGTGAATGAGGCTTCGCTTACAGATGGCTGCACCCCTTTGGATAGTCCACTAGGACAAGTCAAGGAGAACTGATCTGAGGTGGACCTGCTATCAGCCCTACCAAAGCTGTACTTACACCAAGACACCTATCAAGGATAGCCAGATCCACTAACAGGATACTATTCAGCATCACCAACTTGATACATCTTCCATTAAGACCAGCATCCCAACATGTACACTACACACCATGACCGCTATGCAACATCCGCCTCTCAGACTACTGGTGAGCACAGCACCCAAGGGATAAATACTTTATTTTACAGGTCACCACACAATGTGCACATCAGAATAGACTACACCTTTCTCCCAATTGGCCAGTTCGACATATTGGATACATCCACCATACTATGAATGACATGGTTAGACCACTCCCTGGTAATGGTCTCAAGAACATCCCCATTTTTCCGACCCAAAACATCCCGAAGAAGTCTAAATAATAAAACACCATTAGATGATCCCACACTACAGAGGGATTACAAGAACTAATTCAGCAACACTAATCTGGCAGGCACACCAAGCCATATTTCAGCAGCCTAATCTGGGAGGCACACCAGCAAGGGGCTAGATGAAAAAGGAAATTCAAACAATGAGTAGCTTATTGCTCAGATAGACAAACTAGAACACTCCCCTCCCCTACAAACTAACTCAGTTACACAAGATACTGCATCCACACACCCCGTGTGGAAAACATACATTGTCTGCATAAGCAGATGACCTCTTGTCATCTGCTTATTCAGCAACACTAAAGCGGGAGGCACACCAAGCCAGGATGACCTAGTGATCTCTTTCTAGTGTCCCAGCCACACATCTACCTACCATACATTATCCGCAAATTCAAACAATATAAGACCTTAGCAATCTAAAAATGAATTTGACCAATTTTGAAATACAAAACCTAAATTATCTGGCTACCATGAGTAGTGAACTAGAAAAAAACCTTTCCCTTTTAATGGCAACAAAACAGCCTAAAATATCTAGGCATTCACATCACAATGTCTAGAGACAAACTATTCCAAAACAATTTCCTTCCACTGCTTGCCATCAAAGATGAGCTCTCCACGTGGGACCTGCCACCTGTTACCTGCCTGGGACAAATTGGGGTTCTAAAAATATACACTCTACCTCGGCTTCTATATTTCTTTCAAACCATCATGATACAGACACCAGCTTCATACTTTGCAGCACTGACGTACGTTCGCAGACGATATGCCTGGCTGGGACAACAAACCACCTAGATTACAATTTGGAACCCTCACGCGTTGGTGGTACTACTGCTGGTTCAGCCGCACCAGGGCCTGCAGGCTTTGAGGGCTCATCAGGTAGCCCATGCACTTATTGCAAGCCTGCTAGACACTCTTGTCTGTTCAGGGGCCTAGTCTGGTGCTTAAATCCTTTAGCAACACAACTTGGCTCCTTTAAAGTCAGCACCCAGTGCTGGAAAGAAATGATTTCCTGTCACTTCTGTTAACTGGGAGGAGTAAGGAAGCACAAAGAGGGAAGGAGGATGAGCACGGCAGACAGCCTCCGATTCCCATCATCCTCAGCCAGTCCAGGAAGCCACCCTTCTGCATCCAAAAGGTATGAAACCACAGGGGTGGCTAAAAATGTGTAGATTGCATACAAACACACCACTACATTCAAACACCAATACTACACACAAACACATACTACACACAAACACATACTACACACATACTACACACAAATAGATATAGACATGGAAAGAAAAAATGACCCAAACAGACACTAAATAGGCAGATAAATCAAAAAGAAATTCCAAATAAACACCAAACTAAATTGTGTCCATGTAAACATATAAACAGTGCAGTGAGTATCAACTGCAATAGTTCAAAATGTATTTGACTACCTACAACGGAGAGCATCGAAGCACTACTGGCACTATAACCACTACAGCAAGGTGTAGTGGTTTTGGTGTTTGGAGTGTTCTTTTGCAGTGGTTCCCAACCCAGTCCTCAAGTACCCCCTAACAGTACAGGATTTAGGGATTACAGAGTTGTGTATAAGGTGTTTTTAGGAAATAAAGTAAAAAACACCTTAGACACAACAGGGTAATTGCTAAATCCTGGACTGGTAGGATAGGGGGTACTTGAGGACCGGGTTGGGAACCTCATGGAATAATATCAAAAACACAAGGTAATGTTTTATATAAAGTTTAAAGTTCACTGCAATACTTTCTATCAACCATCATGAAATCAATTTTTGAATGCTGGATTACAATATAAGAAATATCCCACACAAGAAAGAATAGCTGTTTGCGTAAGCTTGATATAATCAACTCTTTTTTTTTTTAACACGGTTGGTTATTAGGTCTTCCAAATCTCTGAAATATGCATGATTTAGTTAGCTTGCTGTTATCATTTTTAGGATGGATAGACTACCATTCCAAATCTCTGGATTTTGTTTTGTTTCAAAGGGCCCTGTAACACAGACCTTCACACCCCCTCTTCTCTAAGGAAACGTGTAACCATTAACGGACCACTATAGTGCCTGGAAAACAAGTATGTTTTCCTGGCACTATAGGGACTCTAGGTCCCCCCCACCCTCAGGGCCGCCCTCCCACCAGGCTCTAGGGGGTGGAAGTGGTTAAATCTTACCTGTTTTCCCCCGCCAGGCTCCCTCGGCGCAGGGAACTCTCTCCCTCCTTTTCGCCGTCATCGGCTGAATGCGCATGCGCGGCAAGAGACGCGCTCGCATTCAGCCAGTCCATAGGAAAGCACTCTTGCTTTCCTATGGATGCTAGCGTCTTCTCACTGTGAAAATCACAGTGAGAAGCGCGGAAGGGCCTCTAGCGGCTGTCAATGAGACAGCCACTAGAGGCTGGATCAACCCATAGGTAAACATAGCAGTTTCTCTGAAACTGCTATGTTTACAGCAGAAAGGGTTAATCCTAGATGGATCTGGCACCCAGATCACTTCATTAAACTGAAGTGGTCTGGGTGCCTATAGTGGTCCTTTAAGCTGAATTCAGCACGCAGGTATTCACAGCAATGGTAAATCAGCAACAGCAGTCTACAGAAGAGTGTCTTCATCATCACCCAAGTGTGCACACCATGAAGCAACAAATACAGTCACAAACACGCAACAAAACATTACAGGAAAATTAGCAAGCAGAAAAAAAACCTAAAAAAAAAACCTAAAAACTATATGCATTCAGCCCGCTCCCTAGTATGGAAAAATTCCATTAATCAGAGATGGTCTGATCTCTCAATTCTAACACCAGACCTCCTATCACAACTTACACAACCTAAATTTCTGAATTTGACATTCTTTTGTAGTACTTTGAATCAGTTTGGAGGTGGATTAGCATAGTATAGATACTAAACACTAAACCGATCTTCCAAAATATTCCCCCAAATTGTCCCTCTTAAAGATTATATATATATGAAAAAAGTTATTTGGAGCTTAGTGTATACCTAGAACAGAAACTAAACCATTAAATATATTTACGGGTTTGATGAGCAGTGCAGAATTTCATCCAAAATATTAAACAGAATTTGGATATCCATAGATATTTAGTTACTATGTATCATTATATGTAAGTATATGTAAAAATAATTTTTTTTAAAAATGATTCTTACCTTTAGTATATGACAGGATTCTAGTATATGACATAACACTAGATAACAAGCACACGGACACCCGTGAAAAAAATATATAATAAAAAACTTAGCTGATAGGTACACTGCTTCCCAGGGTTATCTCCCAGCTGATAACCGTATAACAGAACTGTGTAATTGATGGGCTATTTTGGGTATCTGCTAGTATACCTATAAAGAAGGACAAAACATAGTGCAAATATTGCTACAAAACTATTTGAAACTTTCAGTGGTTAATATGCACTCACATATTCCAGAAAAATTAAGCGTGTTATGGGTGCCTCCCCTTGATGGAAATGGGTTTTTTTTGTCTTTTTGATTTTCCCTCCTCCAGTGATAGCCAATATGGGATCCAGGTCAGCCAAAGATTCCAAGGAAACAGCAACCAAAACGGAATACTCCAAAGGCAATTTATTCACTTACAAGGATTTTAAGAGGGTGTACAAAATGAAATAAAATAATAAAAACAAATATAGATAAAAGGTATTGGTCCTACGCGTTTCGTCCTTATACAAAACAGGACTTCCTCAGGGACCTCTTTCAACAATTATCCAGTAATAGGTACATCAAGTAAAAACAGCACCCTATATGACATAACACTGTCTGACCCAAGGTATATGTATATTATGGCTGAAGGATCCTGTCATACTAAAGGTTTTGAGGTGACAGTTGTCCTGTAATTGTACTCCAGAAACGTAAAAAAGACTTTTCAGTGAGTGCATCTAAATCTGGTTCTCTCCCCTATAATAATGCCAGCTTAAGTTGATGGTAACAACATCATCAACTGATTAGCTAAAAAATAGCTGAATTGTATTCAGTTAAAGGACCACCCACTTCCCACATGGGGGAAAAAATAAATCACTGTTTAGTAGCTATATCTCCAATGAATACATGTATGTATTCATTGTGGGTATATGCTAAAAGAGCTTGCAAAGGCTGCAGATATTATGAACTGCAGCCTCACCAAGCCCTCCCATTTTTTCCCCGGAAGAGACTTGCAATCTCTTCACAGGAAAATAACCAATCAGAGGCTTCTCATTGAGAAGTCCCTGAACTGGTGGTGCGTGCGACGCATACATGTCTGTTCTGATGTCTGGAGCAGAGGAACTGTGAGTGGGGAGGCAGGCACACTCAAGTAGTCCATGCCTGCCACTTCCGTTAGCTCAGGGGAGCTAACGGAAGTAGGAAGGAGTCTTCCTGGCTATTTGAATTACAGCCAGGGGGGTGTTCCCTAGTAAATTTATAAAAGTGCTGATTTCTCATAGAAATCAGCACTTTTATAAACTGGGCTTAAACTAGGCTACTCCTCACCCATAAAGCACGTCAGCAAACAAATGCTTTTGGGGTGTGGAGTGGTCCTTTAAGTTGGCTATAGTTTTGCCTAAAATCTGAAATTCACTATGAAGGTTACACACTAAACCCTTAATTGTTCTAAACTGAAAATCATATAAAATTCAGACAAAACGTGTTGATTTGGAAAACAAATCTCCAATTCAGCTATAATCACAGCTAGGCAATTTCCACCTACATTTTACTGTTCAGGTGTGTTTGCAAAATTTGACATAAGTCATATAACGAACGAGTCACAGTGCTCTCATTTAGAAACATAGAATGTGACGGCAGATAAGAACCATTCGGCCCATCTAGTCTGCCCAATTTTCTAAATACTTTCATTAGTCTCTGGCCTTATCTTATAGTTAGGATAGCCTTATGCCTATCCCACGCATGCTTAAACTCCTTTACCGTGTTAACCTCTACCACTTCAGCTGGAAGGCTATTCCATGCATCCACTACCCTCTCAGTAAACTAATACTTCCTGGTATTATTTTTAAACCTTTGTCCCTCTAATTTAAGACTATATCCTCTTGTTGTGGTAGTTCTTCTTTTAAATATAGTCTCCTCCTTTACTGTGTTGATTCCCTTTATGTATTTAAATGTTTCTATCATATCCCCCCTGTCTCGTCTTTCCTCCAAGCTATACATGTTAAGTTCCTTTAACCTTTCCTAGTAAGTTTTATCCTGCAATCCATGAACCAGTTTAGTAGCCCTTCTTTGAACTCTCTCTAAGGTATCAAGATCCTTCTGAAGATACGGTCTCCAGTACTGCGTACAATACTCCAAGTGAGGTCTCACCAGTGTTCTGTACACTGGCATGAGCACTTCCCTCTTTCTACTGCCAATACCTCTCCCTAAATTTAACCTTTACCATTTAACCTAAATTTAACCTTTACCATGAATGCTCAGTCTGCACACTGCCCTCCAGTCAGTTGGGATGAAGGATGACAAAGGATCTCACACTCCCTAGCATGTTCTAATTAGTTTGTGAGACAAGTGGCCTGTTTGCCCTATTTCCCTTTCTCCATTCGAGAACTAGCAGCGCTATTTTGCTACCATTGCTAGTGATAGAATGTGTGCAGGTGAAGAACTAGAGTGTATGCAGTTCATAATGCTGCTACCCTGACTAGCAAAATTAGGGCATGAGCATGATCTCAGGGCAATGTTACATTGTAGATCCATGTTCTACCCTATTGTCACATGTAGGATTACCAGAGAGAAATGGAGCTAAGCTATTGTTAAGCGCTGCAGAATATGTTGGCGCTGTATAAATGCCAAAAATAATAATAGTGCATGTGTAATGTGTTCACTTACTCTTGGTCTCAGATCCCCTCAGGTAGCTGCCAGAATGTCTGATGGGATTAGGAAATGTACCTAGCACGCCATTATAAGATGGTTAGCCAGCACAGAAGGAGGTGGGACCGAGTCAGCAGTGACACAACCTGCCTATTGCAAGCTTAAAGCAAAATGGTCAATGAGACCCATGGTATTGCAAGAGCTGGCTCTGACCATTTCCCCACTGTAATTACTGTACCTGCATACTCCTCCCTGTATTATGCAAACAAGTGTGTCATACCTGTAAATGTAGAAAAAACGGTGTGCTCATACAATAAAGCAGTTCATTGGAGTTTGATTTTACATCAAGATGAAGCTTGCCTGTCTCTTTCTTTGCTGTAACCATGGTCTTCTATAAGAGAATCGTTAGCATCTTTTTTGTTTGATAGAATATCCTGCGATACCTGGATTAACTCTGCAGTATATCCTGCTTTGCCGGGGGATTAGCGACCATAGTTCTAGCACTCAGGGTAGAAGCTCGCCAGGTGAGCTAGCCGAAGTTTGCGCAGGCGATCCAAGGTCCAAACTGTTACACATTCACTAACAGATAAGCCAAGACCGTATCACTTCCAACTGAATCACAGAGGAGAGACGCTGCGTTTGCGAGCAGGAAAAGTACAAGCTAATGCAAAGAATACCATGGGGGATACGAGGCCTGAACTGGTCCACCTTCAGGGCCAGAGACACCAGGGCCGTATTGTCAGTTTACTATAACTTTTAGTGTCATAGGGAGAACAGCAAATTTTGTTGACACAACCATGGTTGCATGTTGGGGCCTCACGGAACTCAGTATGTGTTTTACTTTCCTCGTCTTACTACTTATATCTGCAAACAGGAACAAAATGTTGCTGTTTCCACCTACAAATTACAAATAATATGCCTGTTACTTTCCAAGCATTGTTGAAAGACTGTACTTGAGCCAGGAAAGTAAATCTGCTTACTTAGCTCATTTATTTTCAGAAACCACATATGTACTGACCCACAGGCTGATAGCGGGAAAAGCAAAAATATATATATATATATATATATATATATATATATATATATATATATATATATGAATATTTCTCATGTAGTTCCCAAACCAATTGCAACATTTAGTGGATCAGCCACACAACCCAAATCCCAGATTCCTGTATCACCAAAGACCCTTATGTGGTCTCTTCCCTTTTAAGTCATAACCACACACAGTGTGATGCATATAACAGAATCGTATTGTTACACAAATGAATGTGCAAACACATATGACCACAGAAGGGGGTTAAATGCTAAACGTGTTTGAAAAGCATACACTCCATGTATGCTTTTCCCATAACCACTAAGGGGCCATTGGTGTTGTGAAAATCTGCAATTCAAGTCACGGCGTCAAGCAACTAAAATGTTGCTTATGTTCATAAGCCAGTTTACAAGCAATGATAGTCCGTTTTAAGATCCATCATATTTACTAACGGGCTGCTTAGTAATTTGATGTATAGGTTTTTAGACAAAAAAATAAATATGAAAAAAAATAAATCAATCAATTTTATTTTGTAAACCGACACTCCATTGATGTATATGAGACAAATGAAGTTAAAAATCAATCAATGGGAAGCTTTTAAAGTCTGAGAATTAGCAGGTCAGTAAGACAAAGCCGCATTTTGGAAACCGGTGTATAAAAACGTATATATTACTATTCTAAATTAACAAAAGTAACTAGGTTTGCAAATATGTGATCAACATTCATCACATAGATTATGTTATTTTATTTGTAGAAATAAAGAATTTATTCCACTTACTTTAATTAAAGCTATTGTAAAATCTACCTCACTGAGCGGCTGGTTGGCGCCCTATATTCCCTAAGGAATGCAAGAGATTTGTATCATTGGAAGGCAGCAGTGATTCATAAAGACTGACTCACTCCATTCTAAGCCCAGGAGGTTAAGTCATAATTAACTTTTACCAGCACAGAGCACAGATATCAAATCCTATAGGAAACCGGGCAGCTCGCCTCTGACTCGATTTTTGTAAATAAACACAAAAAGAGGATTTTCCTTTATTTAAATATAATGCGTTTATTTATGGCTGGGGAAAATGCATTATAAAGGTAATGTAGTTTTAACCAAGATACTCTGTCAATGAAATAGTGAATAACGGGGAATAAATATGATGTATATGTTTTGCCAGGAACATTGCAATCACCTGTTAAGAGCAAAAGACAAACCTTATTTTCTTTAACTCAATCATCTCGTCTGTAACATTTAAAAGGAAACTTCAAGCAACATTTATATTGTACAGCGCTACAGAATTTGTTGGTGCCTTATAAAAATAATAATGATAATATCACCAGTAATGTTACATTTAAACTGCCACACAATTTCTTCTTGTTAGCGTTCGTGATATATATTTGTTTATTTGATTATGGTGCAAAATAGTGATGTCATAAAAGGGCTGCAAATAATGATTGTACTATGAATCACTTATCATTAAAGTGTTTTCAAGTAAAGGTTTCTTAGAGAATTGGCAAAGTGACTAAGTAAAATATTTGTTTCAGTCAAATTATCTTTAATCTCATTAACAGACTTACCCATATAAGTTAATCATAAGAAGATTGTATGAGTGTATCATTTATTCCTGAACCCTATTTGCCAAATATACAGTTTTCACCAAGAGAACAAAAATCTACAATTGCTTCATTGCTGGACATATTTGGTGAGAATTTGTTTTAATGATTTACGTAGCTAGTGCATATACAATAATATAAGTACAACCTAGGCTAGTTAATATTAAAAGGAACTTTTAGTATATAATGATTTTTGGTATCATTGTATACAATTAAGTGGAACTGTCTGAAATGTACCTACAAATTAGTTTAGCTTTTTTTTTTTTTTTACACATTCGAAAACCATATTTTGTTCTTTAATTTATGATGCACGCCTGGCGGTTTTAGCACAGCTAAACACTGCCTGCACTCAGCAGTTTGACACAAAAATGCCCAAGCAACAACAGCGTCATTTCGCCCTGGACGTGGAAGTGTAACGCAGTAACTGTTTTATAAGTACCTCTGCAGAAATACTTACCCCAGCAAGTAGTCTATAACTTTTATTTCGGTGAATCAATGGTACACACCATGGCTGCCAGCTGTCTGTTATCTACATTGCTGGCCAGGAGTACCTTGACCTAAAATTTTCATTTTTACATGAGGCCTTAAACACTAGCTCAGCGGTTCCCAAGCCAGTCCTCATTGCCCATCAACAATCCAGGATGAATGCATTCCCTTTTTTATTCCAATGGAGATACTGAGAAAACCTGGACTGTTGGTCTGTCGTTAAGACTGGTTTGGGAACCACAGCTTAAAATAGTGTATGAAGCAATATTGGATAATATAATAGCTACTCTCTCTCTGTAAATAAATTCTGTACATTCTTTTTGACAGTATTTTTTTTAAGTAAAGTTTAGATGGTATTTCTCTAGGTGCACACACTAATGTAATGTGCTGTGCATGCCTACAAAAATACATTTTCTAAATATACAATGCTAAAATAAAAACTAATGAAATCATTACTATGAATAGAAGAAAAACAGATCTAAGAGGATTACGAACTAAAATGAAATTACTGAATCAAAATAGAACTGTTACTTACGTTTATCAGTCTCACAATGTTAACCAGGAGTTCAAGTAGAAGTGGTCCTATAAGGAGAGGGGCTTTATACTGTCAGCATCCAGGAAAATCGTTTATCAGTTCTAGATTGTGAGCAGGATGGATTGCATTTTTTTCTTTTTTTTTTTTAAAGCACAAAAACAGGAATTCAAACGGCACTCCCAAAATTGACATGTAAAACCGCACATAAATTAGTTTATCCACAGCAACTAATGGTTATTTTTAATTCTCTCCTGTTGAGGACATGCTTTAAATCACAAAGGCAAGCCAGATCTCTTCATTACTGGTCACTCTTCCTGCAGGCTACAAAGTAACTGCCATTAACTATAACCTTGATTTATTATTTCTTAATAAGCTTTAAATAATGATATAATAAGATTTGTTGTTTTTTTTTAAAATATTTTTTTCGATATTATGCATTTTTTGATGTTTTAATATTTGGGAAAAAAAATAAAAATACTTTAAAAGCTTATCCAACAATATGACATGTAATCCTGTGCTAGTTTGTAATCTATGTACCTTACCACCCCAAACTACTATTAGACACGTCCTGGCAGTCCTAGCCGGTACATGCAGCATAAACCTAAACCCAATCCCACACTAGAATCAATGACCCAGGCTTTCTGCCACTTCAACACAGGTACAGCAAGTGTAAACACACAATATCTGTCTCCCTCAGGCAGACATTTTGTCATGCAATCTAGTGTGAGACTATTTTACCAATATACTTGAAATGTATTATTTTGTAAACAGTTTCAAGAGAAAAAAAATTACATCTTTCTTTGGGGACTGTGGTGTAAAGGAAAAAATATATAACTTTATGTAGCAGGCTGGGCAATTGATTATAGTGTGAAACTAGCTTACCAATATACAGCGGTTTAAAAATATTTTGTTTGGAGGAAAGCAAATCCTTTATTTCAGGACTGTGGAGGTAGGAGAAGAAAAATAGCTTTTGCATAGTTTGGGTCATTGATCCTAGTATGAGACTAGCTTACCTTTATACAGTTGTTAAAAGTTGTCAGGTGTGATGGGTTGGTCAATTGCCCACCAACATTTTTCCATTTATTTTTGGGTCAAAAGAAAAAACGGCAAAAGATTACAATCAATCATTCTAAAAGCGTTCTCAGCACAGTCATTGACCCCTCACTTCCTGCTGTTCTGCCTGTCTCAATGGCCTTTTCGAATACTTTACCTTACCAAAAATCTGCCGAAAAGAACAGCAACATTAACAACATTGTGTCAAATTATGATTATTTTTTTCTGATACGTTTTGGAAGAACCCAAATTTTACGCCCTGAACAAGTCTATTGATTTACAACTATTTTAGGCATATTAAAAAAAAAAAAAATAAAAAAAAAAATAAAAAAAAAAAGCATTCGTGTGACTCATTTTCCACCTTGTATTTCAAGTTTAAGAAGTAGGTTAAAATAAAATCTAAAGTATAAATTATCACAATGCAACCAAGTAGGATATTATGAAGTGAAAAAAGTTAACTTTTTCTAAACGGTTACATTGTTATATATATATATATTTTTTCATTTGGTGTTAGGTTGAATGAAGAGCATGATTGTGAAACACAAACAATGGGTATATACCAACTATTATTTGCTTGTTAACGATAGTGGCATGAAATCTTGTATTTTAAAATCTTCAACATTAGGGACTATATTGTGAAACAAATGAGTGAATATTGCTTATTTTCTAACAGTAGGGGATATATTTGTGAAGTCATTAAAACCAGAAAAAAAGGTTTCATAGAGCGCCATTAATTTGATGTGCTATTTATGTCATGTGTCCAGTAGTTATAAGCCTAGATTACAGTGTTGAACCAGACAATTGCAGGAAGTACATTAAATTTTCATCTGCATTCCCAGTTTTAAATCAATATGTGCATCATTCTAAGCACTTCACTGAGAGCTACTTCTGTAACTGGAAACTTACATCATGTTTGTTCTGCTTTAGCAAATTGTCTAAATAAATGTAAAAATATTGTTTAAGGGAACACTAAGCTCCATGAACAATGCAGTGTGCTGTAGTTGTTATGGTGCCTTGAGTGACCTGGTGCACCCTCAGTGTAAGTCAGGGCCGGATTAAGAGCCCAGTGGGCCTGGTGCTGATAATTATGATGGGCCTAATTACAAAATCTTATTGACCAAAAACACTAAAACAGTCCTACCTCCTAAGCGACATGTATCTGATGGAGATGATGCTGTAGGGAAACTCATAGGATGCAACTATGAGAAAAGACATACCCTTTGCTAATCTCATGCTTTCATCTTTCAAGTAAACCCATACCCCCTAACAGCAGTGTCCAGTAAAGCAGGAAGTCTATGGATGCGGTAAAAGGGTGGGCTACTGACACAAATCACATAACCAGAACGGCCGAAAGGGCGAACATACACAAAAAGGGGGAATGTCTGTGTCCCTATGTCTCCCAGTCCCTTAGTGTTTGTGTCCTCATGTCTCCCAGTGTCCCCATGTCCCCAACACTGGGAGACCTGGGAAATCTGAGACTCTTGGGGACACTGGGTGACAGACACAAGGGGACACGGGGAGACATGGGGCACTGAGACACTGTGATATATAGGGGACATTGGAGACTTGATAAAAACCTGGGTACAGGTCAAAATGTTGCGGTGTCCAATAAACCTGCTTAAAGCTATCACAGTGAGTGCCTGAAATGTTTTTCTTTTATACTAGGGGACACTGAGACACTACGGGCACAGAGACACTACGGGCACAGAGACACGGGGCACTGAGACACGGGGCACTGAGACACTGATACATAGGGGACACTGATACATAGGGGACATTGGAGACTTGATAAAGACCTGGGTACAGGTCGAAACGTTGCGATGTCCAATAAACCTGCCTAAATCTATCACAGTGAGTGCCTGGGATTTTTTCTTTTATACTAGGGGACACTAAGACACTAGGAGACATGGGGACACAGAGACATTGGGAGACTAGGGGACTTTGGGAGTCTAGGGACTCTGGCACACTACAGACACTGAGACACACCAGGGACACATGGGGATACTGAGATACTAGGGACACTGCCATGTCTCCTATGTCTCAATGTCGCCCAGTGTCCCCATGTCTCCCTGTGTCTCCATGCCTCTCAGTGTCCCCATGTCGCCCAGTGTCCCCTAGTGTTTGTATCCCCATGTCTCCCAGTGTCCCTTAGAGTCTGTGTCCTCATGTCTCCCAGTGTCCTGATGTCACTAGGACACTAGGGGATACTTAGAGACATGGGGACACTGGGAGACATGGGGCCACTGAGACACTAGGGACAGTGGCTGGGAGACATGGGGACACGGACTAGGGGCCACTGGGAGACATGGGGCCACTGTGTCCCTAGTGTCTCAGGGTCATGGGCATCCAAATGGGGGGGTAAAGGGGGGTACTTGCCCCACCCCCCGGATTTTTCAGCTTGTGCTGCTATTTTTCGTTTTAGTGTGAGAATACAGTGCAATACCAGTGCTGGCCAGTAGGTGGCGCTGTGAATGGAGAAAGGCAGGAAGCTACAGCTCATCCCTGCCTCTCTCTCATGACTGAAACCGCAGGGGAGCAGCACAGAGGCAGCCTACAGAGCAGGTAAGTGAGGGATGGGGGGTGGGGGAGACCGCATAGAGGAAGGTAAAGTAGAAGGAGCAGAAAGGTTCTGCAAGGGGCAGGAGGGGTCAGCAAGGAATAGAAAGGGGCAGCAAGAAGCAGGAAGAGGTCGAAAGGTTTTCAAGGAGCAGGAGGGTAAAGTAGAAGGAGCAGCAAGGAGTAGAAAGGGTCTGCAAGAGGCAGGAGGGGTCAGCAAGTAATAGGAAGAGGCAGCAAGGAGCAGGAAGGGGCAGCAAGGAGCAGGAAGGGGCAGCAGGAAGGGTCTGCAAGGAGCATGAAGGGTCTGCAAGGAGCAGGAAGGGGCAGCATGGAGTAGGAAGGGGCAGCATGGAGTAGGAAGGGGCAGCATGGAGTAGGAAGGGGCAGCATGGAGTAGGAAGAGGCAGCATGGAGTAGGAAGAGGCAGCAAGGAGCAGGAGGGGTCAGCAAGGAGTAGAAAGGGTCTGCAAGGGGCAGGAGGGGTCAACAAGGAGTAGAAAGGGTCTGCAAGGGGCAGGAGGGGTCAGCAAGGAGTAGTAAGGGTCTGCTAGGAGTAGGAAGGGGCAGCAAGGAGAAAGAAGGGGAAGAAAGGAGTAGGAAGGGTCTGCAAAAAGCAGGAAGGGGCAGCAAGGAGCAGGAAGGGGCAGGAAGAATCAGAACGAACAGAAAGGATCAGCAAGGGGCTGCAAGAAGCTGGAAGGGGCAGAAAGAAGCAGGAAGGGTAGTAAGAAGCAGGAAGGGCCTGCAAGAAGCAGGAAGGGTCTGCAAGAAGCAGGAAGGGCCATCAAGGAGCAGGAAGGGCCATCAAGGAGCAGGAAGAGCCATCAAGGAGCAGAAGGGATCAGAAAGAGAAAGGAGCAGAAGGGCACAAAATAAGCAGAAAGTAGCAGAAAGGTGAAGGAGCCTCAGAAGACAAAGAAGACTGTGTCAAATGAAGGAGAAGAAAATGAGATTGGAGCACTTCATTCTGGACACCACATCATAAGGCGTTGGTACCTGGGCCTGGCAGGGAAACTTTGGACCTTCTCATCTACCCAGGTAAAAACAAACAATATCAGTGTTAATGTGTTCACTTTTATTTACTGAGTGTCAGGAAACACAGAGGGCCGCTGGGTAGGGGTGCCGCTGATTGGCTAGATGGGTCAGCTAGCACTCTAAGCCAATCAGTAGCTCCCCATTCATAAAAACGTAAAAAAATGTATGAATCGGGTACTAGCGATTGGCTTAGAGTGTCAGCTGACCACTCTAGCCAATCAGCGGCACCCATGCCCAACGTCAATCTGCACTTCCTGACACTCTGTTTCAGAAGTCGAATACCACTGAGCGACCTGGAGATCTGGAGCTGAAGGAAGCCTTTGGGGGTAAACCATTTGAGAGCGGTTTCACCCCTTCAAAGAAAGAGCACCCAGGGGCCTCCTTGCATGACAGCATTTTCATTTAGATAAAGTTGTTATGGTGACCAGAATGTTCCTGTAATTTGATGAAAGGAACACTATAGTGTCAGGAATACAAACATATATTCCTGACACCATAGTTGTGAAAACGCTATTTATCCTTGCTTTATGTGAAAATGACTATGCTCCTTCCCTTTCACGACACTGTCAAAAAGGGGCCAAGCATGGATGTCATTACAATTATGCCCCCCCCCCCCCCAGCCCGGAAAAAGTCCTGCGGACGTCCATGCTCAGGGTCCCCATGTTCCTCAGCGTCCCCATGTCTCGGAGCTGCTGTCTGGACTCTCTGTGCTCCCCCGCGGATCAGTGAGTAGAGAGAGGCAGGGAGGGAGATGCCGTAACTTCTTATCACTGCCTCTCTCCACACAAACAGCGACCTCTACTGGCCGGCGCTGGTATTGCAGAATAATCTATGTTTATACTGAGACAGACATTTGTATTGCCGGTATTACTGCAATACCGGCACCGGCTAGGCAGCCTCAAATACCTGAGAAATACTTCTGAGAAATATCTGGCAACCCTAAGAAATACATGAGAAATACCTGGCAACCCTAAGAGTAGTGTGTTAAAAAAAAAAAAAAAAACGTAAAAATTTTTTTTTTTTTAAACCAATGGGCCTATTCCATGGGCCTGGGCCTGGAGCTGCAGCTCCATCAGCCCCTATGTTAATCCGGCCCTGGTGTAAGTAGTCAAACTGCTAGAGAAAGGCTGGACTTCTTACCTAAGAGCCATGGAAATTCGCATCCGAAGGCAAGGTTACTGTCCTTGCAGGTTAGGCAGTGTTCACATTGTTGCCTAATACCATATCTAGTGACTCTCACTCAGACAGCCACTAGCAGACCTTTCTGGTAGTGGTCCTGCAATCATTGCAGGACCAACATTCAGTGCCTCCATACTCTGGACAGAAACACTGAATCATTCTATATGGATTCTATAAGGAGATGATGACTGACACAGCAGCAGGTGTCCAATCCCCTCCCCCCCCCCCCCCCCCAAAGATTCCCTATGTGGCAGCAGTGGTAAAACCAACGTTAAGAATACATCATTGTAATCCTAGCATAAGAATGTTCCTTTAACTGGCAGAAAATGGACAGTTGGTCTGAAGGCCACAGTGGTGTCAGATATTGGCATCCAGTGGGCCCCATGTAAGAAGTCAAACCTTTCTGAAATGCTCTGTAGTCATTATGGTGCTTGGAGTGTTCTTTTAAACTACTTTGGCTTTACCTTAGGGTGTATGGATAAAAGTTAGTGAAATGCTGCACAGACCCCAGGCACCATGACCATTTGAATTCTCTGGAGTGGTCATGGTACTTCTAGTAACTCTTTAATAAAATATATTCATCATAACATTCATTTAGAAAATATGTACATTTTCATGTTTTGAAGCATACATATGCACTCTTTCACCCCCATTTACCGTCATTGTGTGTTTTTCCACATATTTCAGTGAATTGGTCCAAAAGTGATCATCCGATGTTCCTATTGCCCCGATAAAGCAAAAGGCATTGTCCTAAATATATGTTATACAACAACAGGAAGGTTATTTTATCATTGTATCATATCCTTTTCCTTAGTTTACTCTGAAATGGCTATAACCTCCTGTTTAGATTGTATCCAGTAGCAATGTCATTACAAATAAACTTTGCCTGTATTTTCAAAGGGGAGAAGGAATAGAGGACTAGGCAATTTGTGGTGTAGATTACGCAAAAGAAAAAGTATGTAAACCCTTTAGAAATGACCGTTCATGAATAAATCTGTCCCAAATCTGTTTTGATGTTCATCTAAGTTACAGTAATCAACAAACACAACCCATTCTAACTAATAAGACACAAAGTATTATATTCAATATGTACAAAACAATATATCATTTAAATATCCACAGTATTGGTTGGAAAAAGTGTGAAAACCCTAGGCGAATGCCTTCAACAAAAGTTGGAAATTGGCAAACTTGGTGTGAAACGTGATTGGAGGTGTGGGTTAGTTACTTTGGCTTCTAAAAAGCATTGGAACTTTTTGAGTTTGTTATGTACAAAAAGCATCTATTGATGTGAATAATTAATTGAAACAAAGAGCTCTCAGAAGACATGCAATTAAGAACTATTATGTGTTGCATAAAGCTGGAAAGGGTTGAAAGAGGTTCTCAAAGAGCATAGATATTAATCTGTCCACTGTTAGACAAATTGTCTATAAAAGGAGATGATTTGTTACTGTGGCTACTCTCCCTACATGTGGCTCGGTTTACATTGCTGCCTAATTAAGTGGAAGTCACCTAGACAGACACTAGAGGAGTTTCCTACTCCAATGCACACTGCAGCACCTACATTCAGCATCTCCACACTCTTCAAGAAGGCGCTGAACATTCCCCATAGAGATGCATTGATTCAATAGATTTCTATGATGTGATGTGATACTGATCAGTCCGGCACAGTGTTTTGCCCGTGCAATAGCCTCCCAATGCATTCCTATGGAAGTAAAATATTATACATACACTAACACACACACACACACAAACACACACACACTCAGAATTCTGTGGTTTTACATATAAGGACATGATTTTGTGTTCCTTAGCAGGTCTTAAAATTAGGTAAATACCACCTCAGATTAACAACACATATTACACTGTATCATGATTTATTTTTACAAAAATAAAACCAAAATGGAGGAGCCATGTGTGAAAAAACTAAGTATGCTTTATGATTAGCTTGTAGAACCACCTTTAGCAGCAATAACTTTAAATAATTGTTTTCTCTATGACTATCAGTTTCTCACATTGTTGTAGAGGAAATTTGGCCCATTCGTTTTTACAACATTGCTTCAGTTCATTGAATTTTGCTGGCAATTTTTTTTTATGCAAATTAAGGTCTTAATTTCCCACCACAGCATTGCATTCCAGTTGAGCTCTGGACTTTGACTCAGACAGTTGACCTCACATTAAACTCTAGAATTAGGGATGCACCGAAATGACAATTCTGGGCCGAAACCGAAAGTTCAGGATGCCCTAGGCCGAAAATGACTTTCCCCAAAAGATTTAAAAAAAAATGTTTTTCCCTATAATTTTATTATGAGACTTTTTAATGAATTTAATTAATCTAATATGAAAAACGTTGCTTCTCTTTTAGTGGTCCCCTCGTTTAATGTTCCTCTCCCCTCCCTCTTTAGTGTTCTATCAACCCCCTTCTCTGTCCCATAGTGTTCTTTAGCCCCCTCCCCAGTCCCATAGTGTTCTCCAAAATAGCCTGAATTTGGTTCTGACATTAAATAGTGAAGAGTAGCATTTCAAATGGCCAGTATAGCACCCGAAGGTTGAGGCCTACACTAGATTGGATGAGTAGGGCAGATGGGCAACGATACATCACTGCCAGGCTAAGGAAAATGGTGCTGGTTATAATAAAATGCAATAATAAAAAAAAAATATATATTATATATATATATATACACACACACACACACACACACACACACACACAAACACAAACCTTTAGATTTTAATATGATTACTTATTTTCTGCATTAAGATTTTTTTCCCCTCTAATGTCAGTTGTGTGGGCATACATTTTACTTGGATACCTATGGTGAGCGCTGCATTAAATCTCAAAGAAAACCAACCATTCTTTAACATGTGCATACACTATACACTCTGGAGGAACGATGATTCATGGCTGATTAGCTTCATATATAGACAGTAATTCCAACAAGTGGGCAGGTGGTAATAATGGAAATTAAGGAAATGCCTTAATGCAAAAAACAAGCCTTTAATCTTCTATTAGCTACCGTATTTAATTGATTATATCCAATCACCCAGAATACTATTGCTCACATACAAAAAAATATATATTTTTATATATAATTGCAGCCAAGTTATATGGTGTATTGTTACAAGCTAGAACTAATTAAAATCTGGATAATGGGTTGAGTAGATTAAGGGATGGGTTTCTTGCTTTACATTAAAGCTTCAACACACAATGGCAATGCGGTTCCAGACAGTGTGCACATCCACTCATAAAAAAAATTAAATAGAAAAAAAAAAAAATGAAAAAGAAAACCCTTTGAGCACAGATTAATTCCTGTTAAGAGATCAAAGGAGAATTTGAAGTGCGCACCTAATTAGAAACTATATAAAACATGATTTGAAGGGTCACAAGCATTAAACAGATGCATGTCACTGTACTGTATGAAACAGGTTTAAGTCAGCATTGAAGCAGAACATAACAGATATTTATAGGAGGGATACATGACCATAGACTGCTTTACTACTGCAATGGGCAATCTTATTGAATCAATTAGGTTGTCTGGAGTCCCTTGGCAGCATCTCACTATCATTTTAAACCATTGTAGATCTGTTTAAAACGGAATTAGTGGCCCCAACCCATCTCTACTGCTTGGGTTGAATTTTCTAGACTAGTCCTAGCAGTGATTTGCCGAGAACATTGACTGCTCTAGGCTTGTGATTGCCACCTATTGCTGGTACGAGCCAATATGGCTAATACAGAGTCATTCCTAAGCCATATGTTCAATATTGGCTGATCTAGGACCATCATTCAGTGTTAAATCATTTGAAATACAGTTTAACACTAAACCCTGGCACATGTCAACTCCTATAGATAATAAGCTCATTCAAACAGGGTACTCGTCACCCTATTGTTCCTGTCACAGTTTGTAATAGTGTCTCTGTTGTTAAAATCCCCCCTTTATAATATTGTAAAGCGCTGCAGAATAAGTTGGCACTAAATAAATGCCAATAAATGGTTATGTTGCCTATAGTGTACTTTTAAGGCGGGAAATAATTTCAAAAGTGTTCTGTGACAAACAATATTTAAATAGAGTGGTAATCTGTGATAAAAGGCGCTTAAAAAAGGTGGATTGCAATACAGTACACAGTAAAGTGGTAGCAGCTTACACAACAAAAATAGGCACTCAACAACCTATTAACAATTAGGTATATACAAAGGAGCCTGGTTACTGGCTCCAGACAAGGTGAGAAGCTAATTGTCACCAACATTTAACTATATCATTGTTTAAAGGATTTCTACACTAGGGTTAGCACTGCTTCCCTTTTCTGCTTTTGTTTCCATCTCCGAGGTTGTTAATCTACCGTGGATAAACAAGGATTTCTGGACTATTTCTACATATCTCCTGAATACCACAGGAGTAAGTGTTTTGTTTACTGCTAAAGCGCTCCACACTCTTTTGCACTATTAGGCATTTATTTGCACAATAGCGTTCTTTGTATTTACAAACAATATTTAAGACTGGCACAAATAGAGTTATAGGTCCAAATTCAGAAAAATTTGATTGTCTCAAAATAGCTCAAAATGTGCTTGAGACATATCTTTGACACGCATTATGTAAAATCTATATAGCAAAGCAATCTGCCCTCAAAAGGAAAAGTCAGGTTTCATACAAAAGATTACATATATTATAGCACTCCAAATAGAAAGTGTCCACTATCAAAAGCGGTTAACTGAGCAAACCAGGAAGTAACATTACCTGTTGTCTGCTTGAAAGCCAAGATGCTGTAACCCGCTTGAATTTATTAAAGTGTAAATTTCTATTGAAATCTGCACTTTTTGCAAAAAAGTGATGCTTGACTATTAAAGTGGTCAGCCATAAATTTTGTGAATTACAGATTCAGATAGGTGTAACTATAATATAAACAATGTGTTGGCAAAATTATTATTATTATTAATTTTTTTTTTTTTTTTTTTTTAAAGGTCTTGGCAGTAAACCCCTATGTTCAGAATGAATTTACTGTTGGGGGAGGGGTGGAGATGGATATGCATTATTTCTTTTTTTACCTATATACAGTTCCTTTAAGACTCTTTATATTCCCAAAGACAGACATACAAGAAAAGAGCAGCATCAAAGATTTGTAATAGTTTACTGTGTAACATCTGAACCATGGCAAGTCTGTATAATACATAGGATTAAACTGTATACAATCCCAGACAGTCACAACAATTATGACACTAAATAAGGCATTTATATGTAACCACAGTGTATCTTATCCATTCACAAATTAAACTACAGGTCTTTAAATTTTAGTTGCATTCATCACAGATATTTTATTAAAGGAAAGGCAGCTTACCAAAAGAAAAAATGCTTTAAAAAAGGAACTATAATTATACAAAAAGTTTTAAACATTCCCATTTATTTTTGCCTATAACTGATGTGAAAAAAATTTATAAAAAAAGTTCACCATTATAAATGTCTAGAACAATTGAGTCAAGAACCTATACAGCCAGTGAGATTTTTGACACTTTGTAATCTGTAAATGCCCTACCAAAACATACAAAAATTAAATAAAAGTATAGTCAAAACAAAGCAAAAAAAAGCACAAAAACCCACATTAAAATAAAAAAACCTAAACTGCCAGACATTAGAGTGGACTGATCAGACACCATGTGTAATAGAAAATGTTGTTGTCTCCCATCCAAGCACTAGAAGGCAGCAGTTTTTGTAAGGTGTGTGGTTTCAGTGCAAGTTACCTCTGAAACAGACCTGCTACAGTTAATAAACTTACTATTCTGCTAAAAATTGGCAACTTCTGTAAAGTGTATCTTTCTAAGAGGTGAAGAGACACAGACTTCTTTGTAGAGTACAGACAAGAGGGTTTATCTCAAAGTAAGTTGATCTTATTTTACAATAAACGCTAATTTACATGGTTTCATACTCCATCGCCCTTTTGTGGGTCCCCTGGCCACCTGATTTCAGAGAGTTGTAGACCAAACCATGGTACACACTCCAAAAAGGTGCAGCTCTAAATTCAGCACATTGCCATTCAGCAACAGAAATGACAATGCATAGGCAATCTCCATTTCTCTTTAAATGTGGCACTTTGTGTGCCAGCAATGTGCCATTATAGCACCCAACCCATATTATTATAGGTTTTAATTACCAGTTTTATGAATTGCTTTCTTTTTCCAAGTCTATTCAATTGTTATATTATAAAAAAAAAAAAAAAATGGGTAAACCAGACGTTTAGCAACTAGCAAGGCTAACAGCTACCAGGAGTGGTCCACATGATTGCAAGCTGTGTAGGTGAACAAACTAAAAAAAAAATAAAAAAAAGTCAAGTCTCAATTCAGAAACAAAATATTTTCATATAAGAGTCAAAAGTGCAGTCCTAAATGCATCCTCTTGTCTACTCAAGTAAATCTCAGGTATGTACAACGTCTAATGAATGCCTTGAAAGAAGGGGTGGCTCTCTTGCTGCTGGAGAACAGATTCCTCCCTTGTTGCTTTGCCAGCCATAACTACATGTTGGCCAACCCGGCTTTGTGTTTGTAGCGTGATTTAAAAGCAAGGTTGTGCGCACCTTTAGCCAGTACAGTCCATTAAGACATTTGTACATGATTCATAGGAAAAAAAAAATAAAAAAAATCGCAGCATTAATTTCAATAGGGAACATGCCAGCAATACACGATTAATCTTTGAAAAAAAAAAAAATTGTACTTATTTCCTTCCATAGCAATCAGCAACAGTTTGTGCTGTTTACATTTCAGTTCTAAAAAGTGAACCTTACAAAAGAGAAAAAAAAAGCTAACCCCCCTCTCAAGAAAAAAAAAAAAAAAAAAAAAAAAGTAAAGTAAACAAATCATCTTCAACAATACAATCTAATTTCCAATTCCTTTCAAAGTTTTATGCGGTTATGCTGATAGAATGAACTGCTGCATTCAAAACACAGTGAAGAAGAAACATTTTTAAATTCACACGGATTAAGTAATCTATATATATATGCCCGACTGCACCTTAGTGTAATTCCAGATAGCAATACTGGTATTAAAACAAAATACTAAACAAAAAAACCTTCATTACTGATGTTAACAAATCATTACCTGTACATCTGTTAAGGCAACCAACATGATTTGCAAACAGACCTTCAGGTTTATGAACATTTCTATGGCTCACAGTCCAGCAAAAGAAGAAAATTAAACATGGTCGGCTAACTTCTTTTGTGCGGCCAGAGAGAGTTACTGCAAACCTTCAATGCCCTTAGAGGCATTTATGAAGGGGGAAAAAAAAAATAAGAAAAACATTTTTTGGTAACAAAATGTAGTTACAAATTTACAAGCTCTTGCGTCACAAATTGTTTTAACCGCTCAAGGTACTGTCCATAGAGTTCCACATCATTGTGACCGGCTCCTTCAACCCATAGTGGCTCCACCGGCCTCTGGCAGCGTTCAAACAGCGCCAGGCCATGTGAAAAGTCAATCACCTCATCTTCTGTGCCATGGATAATCAAGACTGGGGATGTAATCTTGGAGATTTTGTCAATGCTGTAAAATAAAGCAGCCAATTAAACTTAAAAACTACATGTGAATTCACGTGTTTGCAAAAATACAACACAAACCACTTAGTATTTGTAAAACAAGTAACAATACGACCGTTCCATAGGCTGAAAAGAGACACGGGTCAATAAAGTTCAGCCTTACATCTGTTTTTTGCTGTTGATCCAAAAGAATGCCAAAAAAAGTTTGAAGAACTTCCAATTTTGCAACAAACTAGGAAAAAAAATCCCTCTTGACCCCAGAGTGGCAGTCAAATTCATTCTTGGATCAAGAAACTATTATCCTACAGTTGAAAAATTATATCCTTGAATATTAGGTTTTTGAAAGTATGCAGACTAATAAAACCACTTCTTCGGGCAGCGAATACCACATCCTTATTCTTATGGAAATATATGCTTATATACCAAAGTCAAAACACCTATCAAAAGCAATCAGAATGCTATAAAATAATATTCAATAAAAAAGGGCAGTATATGCAACATAAGAAGTTCAATGTAATGGTTATGTTGCCAATGTATCACACTTTTACGTCGATCTACTAGTTTGGCAAAAATAACGACTCTTCATGGTATCTGATGACTGCCCTCTAAGCAGCTTTGAGAATACAGATTTAACACTTCACACTATAAATATCACTTCTGTCCAGCCTAGATGATATGAATAGTTTAAGAGTATTTGGACAACTTGGTTGTAGTGGTTGTTTTAATTAAAGCCCAAAACCAAACAGAAAACAAACAAACACCACCCTCCCCCCAGAATACAGATTTAAATTTTATAAGGCTACTTAAAATCACCTCTTCGCAAACATATATGGGGATTCAGTCCCACAATATTGCCATATTGAGTTAAGCCCACCACTATGCCACAGTACCCCAATATTGGTGGGTCCTACACTAATTAAAACGTGGAAGATAAATTAAAAGAACACTAAAGGGTCAGGAACAGAAACATGTATTCATGACCCTATAGTGTAAAAAACACCATCTAACCCCCCCCCCCCCGATCCCCTAAATATAGTAACATCTTACCTTTATTACAGTCTGCAACTGCCTCTGCCCCTGACCTACCTCCTAGGCTGACATCATCATTAGTGATTTTCTCAGCCAATCACATTGCTTTCCCATAGGAGAGCATTGAATTAGCGGTGATTATCAAAAAGGCAGAGCCAGCACAAGCCAAACACAGCCCTGGTAAATCAGCATCTCCTCAGAGATACATTGTTTCAATGCATCTCTATGAGGAAAGGTTAGTGTCTCCATGCAGAGGGTGGAGACACTGAATGTCAGTGCTGCACATTGTACAGTAAATATGCACACCATTATATCTATTTAAAAAAAAACAAAAAAAAAACTAGTGTGAAAAATAAAATGCATATATCATATCTGCTCTAGATCAAATAATTGATAATGGTTTAGTTTTGACACTGGATTTTTTTTTTTTTTTTTAATTGTGTTTCTCACAGAATATTAGAGGCATACCAGACCATCTCTGCTGAGGAACTACCACACTTTCTAAGGCACCTTATAGAATCTTTCTCCCAAGTCACATTAGGAAAGTTTACTTTTGATGGAGCATACAGTATGCCTTCATAATCCAGGGCACCACAAAATAAAGTCCATATTATGTTAGCACGATGGAGCAGGACACTGTACTCCTTTGAAGAGTCAACACCCTTTCTACCAAAACCTTGGTGTCTGTGTTAAATTTGACACATACCAACTGGAGCTGTTTAACAAATAATAGGTGTGACCATCTGAGACTGGTTCTGTTCCTTAGGGGTTTCTATCACAGCTGAGCCTATCTGTAGATACGAAAATTGCTATATTATATACGATTTTCATTTTCACTTGTTGCCATTATTAGCACAAGCCCCTATTCGGTTGCATCTTGGCTCCTGGCTCTTATCATTTTGGTACTCTTGAGATGTTAAAAAACAAACAAAAACAAAAAAACATGGAAAGAACTCATGGCATTTGTACCTCCATATGAATAGCATGTAACGCTTATTTTATGTGGTTGGAGAGGGGGAGTTATGATGGATAATACCCAATAAGACATTTAATAACTAGGCGGTAAGGTTTAAATCACAATTTGTAAACGTAAACTATAGTTAAAAAAAAAAAAAAAAAAAACACTATCTTAATGAAGCAGTTTGTGTATGGATTACTGCTTAATTATCTGCCATTTAGGAGTAAAAGGGACACTATATAGTCACCAGAACAACTAACGCTTAATGTAGTTATTCTGGTGAGTATAAATTATATGCAGGCCACTGGAGAGGCTTCCTGGCCACTGGAGTAAGCAGGCCACTGGAGTAAGCAGCTCTGCCATTTAGCGTCCCCACGCACTGCATGGGGGACGCTGAATTTCCCTCATAGAGATGCATTGATTCAATGCATCTCTATGAGGAGGTGCTGATTGACCAAAACGGTATTTGGCCTTGCCCCTTGCCGATTTTAGCCAATCCAATGCTTTCCCTGGGAGAAAGCATTGGATTGGGTAAAAATCGGCAATTCTGATGAGGTCACCAAGGGGACGGGGCCAGTGCCGGCAGACCCGCACGGCGCTGGAAATAAGGTGAGTTTTTCATGCTTTTAAGCAGAGTAAGGGGTGGGGGGGTAAGCCACCTTAATGGTGGGTTTAGCACTATAGGATCAGGAATACAGGTTTGTGTAAAAATCACTGGTTTCTGTTTATGCAGCCCTAACCACACCTCCCCTGGCTACTGACAGCCTGCATGAAAACAAAATGGTTTCACTTTCAATCAGATGTAATTACTTTAAACGTTTGTATCGAATGCGCTGTAAATCGAAATTTAATTTAAAAATACTTATCTCCTGATCTGTTAATAGTTAGCTAGAACTTGCAGGAGCCTCCTGTATGTAATTAAACAGAATTTGCAATAAAGCAAGTATAAACATTAGATGCCTCTTTACAGGAAGTGTTTGGGAAGGCTGTGTAAGTCACATGCTAGAGTATGTGAGTTAACTCCTAAATGGCAGAGAATGTAGCGGTGAGACTGCAGGGGCATAATTGATACACAAAACGGCTTTATTAAGCTATGTTTTAGTGACTACAGTGTCCCTTTAAATACTGGTTCTTGCTGATTGATATTTAAATATTTGTAACCAGGTGAATATTTAGATTAATAATTTTCATATTTTAACAGTTCTAGCAGAACTGATTTGTTTCCTACCATTAGAAATATTTATATTGATGAAATCATTGGCAAGGTATACTACCTCCAGTTTAATAGGTTAATCACCCATATTTGGAGAACAGTCTAGCGTTTGCAGAATAACAGCAGGATTGCGGCATTTTTCTAAACTTTGTATGTTTATTTTAAAACATGCATGTTATTTCTGAAGACAAAATTCAATTAACTTGGAATAATTGAATTCATTTACCAAAAATATATTTATTGCCATGTATTTATGACCATGTATTCTCATGCTACATAACTAATCCCTATTTGAAGTTGAAAACCCCTTGAAATATACTGTATCCTAAGTACAAAAGCATTAAAAAAAAAAAAAAAATTATATATATATATATATATATATATATATATATATATATATATATATATATATATTTTTTTTTTTTAACCACCCAGATTTCTATGCTGGTTCCAATACCGGCATCTAATTGTAAGCGGTGTGCCACACAAAGGATAAATCAGATTTTAAGGACATTGCATTCACCAAGTTACAAAAAGACATCGGATATCAGATATTTAATGGTTTCTCTATAGAGCATAATTCAGCATTTTACTGTGCATGCACACTTGCCTCCCAATGCGGTCCTATAGAAAAGCATTAGATTGGCTGAGATCATTGATCTCTATGATCTCAGCCAGTAAGTGGTAGCACGGTGGGGTGATGACACCATAACTCGTTAGATACAAGCTAAAGCGTTTGGAATAATGCTTGCTTTTCTAACACTATAGTGTTCCTTTAAACTGTTAGCAAAGCATTATTTTAAAGTGTTTGAAACAAATCCAGAGCTTATTAACCCAAGCATGGAAGATGCACATGTTCAAGTGCTTGACGTGTACTTTAAATAAACATTCAATATAACAAAACCTTTTAATTTAACAATATAACTGCATCAAATATAACTTACTTGGGAAATGCATCAAAACAGTAGGTTTTTTTGGTGTCAGGGAAAGCCACTCTCATTCCTGAGGTTAGAGGAGAGTGAAGAATAACAGCAGCACTTTCATATCGAGCAGCAAGATCAACAGATGGGACGGTACCTATACTCTGCCCATATATGATAACATGCTCAGGACGTACTCCATACCTGGAGAGAGAGGGAAACCATGAGAAAAATACAGAAACCAACAACAGCTTTAATAAAAGGGAAGCAGACAGACCAATAATTAGTGATACAGAAAAATGAATGTACATACAAAAGTTCGGCAATGCATAGAAGCAAACATGTTACTCTTTCACCACAGCTGTATAGCCAATCTTATCAATTCTAGAAGACATTAGATCCACAGCTCCTCTCAATGGAAAAGGAATCATACAACATCATACAGAAAAATCATTCATGTTATTCAATTAACTAAGAATTTTAGCATATAGACTAGGGAATTGATCATTTTAGGCCAAAATAGTCAAGCTGGAAAACCAGCATATCTGGGGGATATTTTTAATATTTTGCCATTTTAGCCTAATATTTGCAATTGCCTTGTACATTCTTCACAATTTTGCAGTTTACCAACAGCATTATTCAATAAAGTGAGAACTGCTGGAAATTCAAAAGATAATTTGAAATGAAATTAAAGGCCAAAATAGACAAACTACAAATGGACTTGGAGAATTTGTTTAATTCAGCTACTTTGGCCTATTGTTTGAAATACACTTTGAATTTACAGCAATTTTAATTTTAGTGAATAACCCTGTAAATAATCCCAATATGCATGTCAATCCCAGTTTACAAAAGTCCCATTTTCATTACATATCTTGTGGGCTTGAGTGCAACAAGCTTACCATTTTTTTTTTCTAAGACTGCAATAAAATATGTTGGAGAAACAGATGTATCCTAGGTAACAGAATGCAGACAAGGAACATAGATCCTAAACAAACTGCTTGCATGGATTCTAGATCCTCATGCAACATAAAATAATTCACTTTTATTTAAAAGCAACAGAACATTCTTTCAAGATAGATCATATGTAAAAGGAATTGTATTCTGCACTATTATATATGCGACAGTAAGAGGTCTAAAACCTTTACATTTTTATACAAACTACACAATCTGTTTAAAAGGACCACTTCATTGAGATGAAGTGGTCTGTGTGCAGTGGACCTTTTAACTTTGCAAAGTAAAACATAGCTGTTCAGTAGATAGAGCAATGCTTACACAAGAGCTTGACAAATCCCAGGCGCCAGGTCACCATGGTGACTAAGAAATTTGTCCTGGAGCCTGGGATTGGTCAGCCTGTTCTCCGGTACCTGTCTTCCGGAAGGAAGTGTAGAAAGGGGGAGGAGTGGGTCTGCACAGAGAGCTGCAAAGGGACACAGGAAGGGGGGAAATCTGAAAAGAGTGGCAGCCCATTCCCATCATCTGCAGTCAGTCCTACTGTCACCAGATGCTGCCCAGTCCCACTAAGCCACCTTTTTGTGCCCAAAATGTAGGAAACAGGAGGGTGGCTAAAAATATATATTTCTTTACGTGTGTGTGTGTGTGTGTGTGTGTGTATGTGTGTATGTGTGTATGTGTGTGTGTGTGTGTGTGTGTGTGTATGTGTGTATGTGTGTGTGTGTGTGTGTGTGTATGTGTGTATGTGTGTATGTGTGTATGTGTGTATGTGTGTATGTGTGTATGTGTGTATGTGTGTATGTGTGTATGTGTGTATGTGTGTATGTGTGTATGTGTGTATGTATGTATCTATCTAGGAATATATGTGTATGTGGGTGTATCAAATAAAATAATTATTTGTGAGTGTGCCCGTGTGCGAGTCTGTGCGTCTTTCAGTGAAACTGAATGTTAGGTCACCTGCCCCCCGCCGATAGCATGGGAATGTGTTTTTACTCAATTTTAATGGAGGCAAACTGTGTCCCTGTACCAAACAAGGTCCACCTGGGCATCACCTTTGTTGGAAAACTTGCATAAACAGCCAGTGTGCCTCCATTAAAGTTGAGAAAAAAACACATTCCCATGCTATTGGCATGGGGGAGGTGACCTAAACATATACTTTCACTGACAGACACCTGGACTGACTGAAAGACGCACAGTGTACAAGCCAATAAAAACAATGTGACATTGAATGACACTCCCACATACAATACACAATCCCTCCCCTCTGCCTGTGATATAATTAAGGCAGATAATGCATTAACTTAATTATTCCCAGGCAGAAAAAAAAACAAAAAAAAACACCTGTTTATAAAAGTACCATAAGTACCCCAAAACGCAACAAATCCCCATAAATGTTACATCCCCTGATATCCCCCCAAAAAAAATCACGGCATAGTGCCGCTGGAGGACCGATCGGGAACCACAAGGTTTTCTTAGTTCCAGGGCATTCGCGGCTAAGTCCCCCTGAAGTCTATTCGTCGTTTTGGTCCATTTGAACAAGATGGCCTGTTCGGGAGTTCGAAGAACCATTGGTTAAAGTCCCATTAGCCACAAATAGGGTCTCTCAACCACAATAAATTAAAGGTGCCATAGTCATAGGGTAAAAGGCTGGCAAGTAGTCCCCTCCAAACCCCAGTGGTGAAGTGGCTTTCGTCCCAATCTATGTGGAATTTCTGCGCCTCCATGCAGAGCGTGGAGATCCTAATGCACTGAGATAGGAGACACTTTAGTGGTCATTTGAGTGACTGCCACTAGAGGTATTACTAGGCAGCAGTGTAAACACAGTAGCTATGCAGATGGTAGATTGAGTGGTGGTGGTGGGGAGGTACTTTAATTCTAATTTGAAATACCAAAGTAAATAAATCTATACATTTGCTAGCACAACATAGCAATGAAATTGTATACGCTTTAAAAATGCACATAAGATGTGTGTACCGTGACAGGTACACTTTAAATGTGCTACTCATTAAGCAACAGCAGATGCTCTGTAAAAGTGCTGGATGTAAATAAACAGTACATTCATTTTTCACAAACATTTGTATTTTTCCGTGGATTATAGAATATTTAAGAAGTATTACATTTAGGGTTGCCATTATATTTAGGAATAACAATTTTGGAATATATTTATGTAAGCCTTGACTGAACAACCCATCTGACTGAACAACCCCTTTTCCAGTATTCTGCCCATTTTCATCCCTTTTCCACTGCTGTTCTTAAACACACGTTCCCACTTCTCTCCCTATATCACATGCTCCTACTTCATACTGCCACAAAAGGTAGCTGCTTCATTAGCATCAAGTGGGACAGTGGCTGTCTTGGCATTGTTAAACAGATTCTGCTGTTGGGTGTGTCTGCCTGTATCCCGTCACAGTGCTGGCAAGGTGTGAGGTCACAGTACTGGCAAGGTGTTAAGAGAGCCTTAAAGACATATCTGCTACATGAGCCTACAGAGCACACCCACTCCTGTTATAGGTAAATTACTCCATTTAAGATGAAAGGTTTCTTTGTCAAGCAAGTTAACGTTTTATATGGTGACTAAATACACTGCTCAAAAAAAAATAAAGGGAACACAAAAACAACATCCTAGATCTGAATTAATTAAATATTCTTCTGAAATACTTTGTTCTGAGTTGAATGTGCTGGCAACAAAAATCACACAAAAATAAAAAAATAGAAATCAATTTTTCAACCCATGGAGGTCTGGCTTTGGAGTCACACTCAAAATTAAAGTGGAAAAACACACTGCAGGCTGATTCAACTTTGATGTAATGTCCTTAAAACAAGTAAAAATGAGGCTCAGTAGTGTGTGTGGCCTCCACGTGCCTGTATGACCTCCCTACAACGCCTGTGCATGCTCCTGATGAGGTGGCGGATGTCTCCTGAGGGATCGCCTCCCAGACCTGGACTAAAGCATCTGCCAACGTGACATTGGTGGAAGGAGCGAGACATGTCCCAGATGTGCTCAATTGGATTCAGATCTGGGGAACGGGTGGGCCAGTCCATAGCATCAATGCCTCCGTCTTGCAGGAACTGCTGACACACTCCAGCCACATGAGGTCTAGCATTGTCTTGCATTAGGAGTAACCCAGGGCCAACCGCACCAGCATATGGTCTCACAAGGGGTCTGAGGATCTCATCTCGGTACCTAATGGCAGTCAGGCTACCTCTGGTGAGCACATGGAGGGCTGTGCGGCCCCCCAAAGAAATGTCACCCACACCATTACTGACCCACTGCCAAACCGGTCATGCTGGAGGATGTTGCAGGCAGCAGAATGTTCTCCATGGCGTCTTCAGACTCTGTCACATGTGCTCAGTGTGAACCTGCCTTCATCTGTGAAGAGCACAGGGCGCCAGTGGCGAGTCTGCCAAACGTCCTGCACGGTGTTGGGCTGTAAGCACAACCCCCACCTGTGGACGTCGGGCCATCATACCACCCTTATGGAGTCTGTTTCTGACCGCTTGAGAAGACACATGCACATTTGCTGGAAGTCATTTTGCAGGGCTCTGGCAGTGCTTCTCCTGTTCCTCCTTGCACAAAGGCGGAGGTAGCGGTCCTGCTGCTGGGTTGTTGCCCTCCTATGGCCTCGTCCACGTCTCCTGATGTACTGGCTTGTCTCCTGATAGAGCCTCCATGCTTTGGACACAACGCTGACAGACACAGCAAACCTTCTTGGCACAGCTCGCATTGATGTGCCATCCTGGATGAGCTGCACTACCTGAGCCACTTGTGTGGGTTGTAGACTCAGTCTCATGCTACCACTAGAGTAAAAGCACTGCCAGCATTCAAAAGTGACCAAAACATCAGCCAGGAAGCATAGGAACTGAGAAGTGGTCTCTGGTCACCACCTGCAGAACCACTCCTTTATTGGGGGTGTCTTGCTAATTGCCTATAATTTCCACCTGTTGTCCCTCCCATTTGCACAACAGCATGTGAAATGGATTGTCACTCCGTGTTGCTTCCTAAGTGGACAGTTTGATTTCACAGAAGATGTGATTGACTTGGAGTTACATTGTGTTGTTTAAGTGTTCCCTGTATTTCTTTAAGCAGTGTATGATACTCAGGTGTTAAAATACCACCAAGCTTTATGTAGAAGGACTGAATAAAGAATACCTTCACCTTAATCAAAATAATCCATTACTTGTATTGTTAGGCTATAGGTGGAGACTCTTGCCATTGCTCTATTTGATGAAAAAGACTTTCTGCATACTAAATCTTGTTCTAGCTTATTAGGGCTGATGGCCAGAAACAAGTTCTG